>NC_142680.1:7444478-7598228 GCF_964200805.1 Pocillopora damicornis | reverse complement strand
AATTTAACTGTCAACCGTCAAAGGCCTTGAAAATGAACAGTCATTGGTTCAAAACAAACTTGAAAACCTTTAAGATGACGCTTGGTGAAGCATACACCACAATAACAGAGCCAGTCGCTTAGGATAACCCGGATGTGTGGCGGCCACGGTGGTTTGGCGCGCGTTTGAATGGAGTGTTGATTATTCCCGCTATTGTTGTTAAATTTATCATGGCTGTGGGTGAGAATTTCTACAACTTCTCAACTTCCTTTGTTCTGTGATGGGTTAAAAGTCACTTAAAAGATTCTTTGGTTATTTCTACGCCTTGTGTGGCAAGCTTTTGTTTTGTGTTCAAGGCTTCGCTACACTAGCTAGCATCACGAGCCTCACCGATCGTAAGTTTTTTTTGGAATTGTAATTGCAGAAATTATCTATTCTACAGCTCTTTTTTCAATGTATGACATAAGAATTCAAGTGATATAACTGATTCAGGGGAACATTTAATGAAGAGGGGCGAATGAGTCGGAAATCTCAAATTTTCGCTCAATTTCTTTTTGACATAAGGCGCAGTCTGCTCGATGTTGTAGTACTTGACGGTGAGTATTATTTTTCCCCTATGCCCAGTTAATCCTTTACACCCTAATATCAGTATGCATATTCTCCATACTGTTCTTTATACATTCCTTAAGGTGTTGACTTGGAGAATTTGTTTACCAATCAAGAGCTTCCTTAGTTAGTTGGTGATCATTTCCTTTATCCTTGTGACCTTATTGTGTGATTCAAGGGTGACATTGTAAGGAGAAATTAGATGCTAGTCAGAGAGGGGTTGGCTGTCAGTCAGAGGACATACTTAGGGTAGCGTGAAAACTGGATTGTTTTCATCACTGTGACATGTTGTATTATCTAATGATACAATTCAATATTACTTATTTTTAAAAGATACATGTATATTACTACGTATGTGACTATCTTGTATAGCTAGCTTTTAATATTTTCCACATCTCGGCAAATTGTTAATATTATACAAAGTTATAATTTAATAGGAGTTAAATTAAATGATGAGTTCACGCGATAATCCAGTCAATATTAGAAATTGAAAAATAAGTGGGTTCCAAGGTCACCATTCGTGATTTAACTTACAATATGCCATCAAGTAAAGTCTGTACCCGAGCCTGTTGGCCCACCAGGCCGGAGGTAATCCTGGTTTCCACCTAGCATGTTTAGTGGATGGTTAGAAGAGGCCCGGTGGTCTTTAGTTTAGCCCCAAAACTATCGGTCTTCTCCCTCAAAACGATGTACCTCAAAAGGCATATTTTTCACCGAGCGTTTTCTTCTTTCTGAGTGAAATCATGATTAAAGAAGTGCGACAGCGTGTTCCACCAATTTTAGTTTAGATGGCGCAGTGTTTACTGTTAGTCCTGTGACCCGCATAAAAAGTTATTCCAGCAGCTTTGTTTTTTCTTCTTTTTCGTTCTTCTTGAGGCAAAAAAATACGGCTTGGTTGACGACAAACAGGACTAATAGTACCGCTTCACCTGATGCAAACAACTGGAATGCCTCTACGGCGCCAAATGCATCTATGAAAAAGCCGCACAAGGCAGTTCCAATGCCGCAACCCACGCCGAGAAACAAAGAGTTAACCCCTCCTACGGAGATAAAGAAATACCATTAGTATCGGTTCAAAAATAAACTGTGTAGGGCCGAACCTTATTTATTAGTCAGCTAATTTGCAGAAAATTTTTTTGCGGCGCGAAGATTGTCGGGGTAACAGAGGATTCTGGGATTTTCAGGGGGAACGAAGAGGGGATCAATCGTTGCCAACAAAGTTTAAAATTTGGCTTTCGTTTTCGCCGAACAAAGAGTGTAAAGACAAGGTCTTCATTTTTCTAACTGTGGGGCTTTAACTCATTCTCTTTTGAGCCCCTGTTACCCTTTCTGAACAAGACCATGGGGACCTGGTAACAAGAGGGAATCCTCTTTTGTTCTCACCTTGCACTGTATCCATCAGATGATTGGGTGTTACTTCACCAAAGTAACTGATCAGGCCTGTAAAACCAGTTACATAAGCGGTGTAGCCGATAGTCTCAAAGAGAAGCATGAGCCATGGGTTTTTCATGAGAGACATTCCCACAAACCAAATGAGGAACAGCATCATGGAGAACACAGTGATTCCAGAGTAACCAGTCTTCTTCACACACATGCCTGTCAAGACCAGGAACACCACACTAACCGCAGAGCAAGTCATCCGAGAGAAACCAAACACCAGCGTGGCGATGGTAACGTCTAAGGTCTTGGTATACCAGAACCCAAACGTTAGCACAACTCCGTCAAAACAGCCAATCAAGAACGTCATGACGATGAAGACGCGATTTTGATATCGAGAGAAGAACTCAAATAAAGTCAAAGGCTTTCCGTTACAATTTCCTTCGGTGTTGTCACTGTGCTTGATCGCCTGATCTCCCAGCTGCGTTACAGATACAAACGAAGCCATAGCCATAACAGAAATGACAGCGAAGACAATAACAAAGTTGTCCTGATACTCGCCGCAAATCACATAATGGTAATGAGTGACAAATACAGCTGTGATGGGAGCAGCAATCATATGTCCAATTGGGCCCCAGAGACGAATCTTGCCAAAATCGCGGCTATTTTCCCCAAGGTAGTCCACAATTTCAGAATTAGCCAAACTAAACGCAGGAGACGCGAGGAGTTCCCCAACGAACACAATAAACACAAATATGAGAAATATGGTGTTGATGTCTTGCGGGTTTTTTTCTAAGATGAGGACATGATCGCCAACCAGAGGTGCCTGCCTTGGAGTGCGCCTCTTTATCGGTGGTAGAGAACGTCTTGAGGTGAACTGTTCCAGGATTTCAGGGTTTTTTTCTACCTCACGGAAAAGGGATTGCATATCGTGGGTTAGGTTGCGATGATTCGTATTCTCGTTCGCTTTACTCTCGACATGAGACTTGATCCACTCGTCGTTAGGATGGAAGGAGTTTTTGCCCTCCTGTGGAGTGATTATGCGACGCTTGTTTTCATCCAGGCTCTTTCTCGATTCCACCAAGCACTTATCGTGCGTTCTTTTTGGAATCAACGACACTAGTGGCGTAATAGCCGTGGATAGAATGCTCATCATCAGCAACGCACGGCGAATCTTCCACTTATTTGCCATTTTTCCAAAGATGACCCCGCCGAGGGAGTATGCCACGCCCCAAACAGCTCGTAAAATGCCAATCTGAGTCGGAGACAAGCCAAGCTGTTGCCAGTAGACTGGCATAAAGAACATTTTAAAGCTAAAGCATGTCTCGAAGAAGAAGTAAAACGAACTTAATGCAATCCTACTTCTGTGCTGCAAACAAAATTCTGAGATGCAATTTGGCTTTTTTCCGGGTTCTTGTGAAGGGGTACTTGACATTTTTCTTTCTCTCTTTGCTAAATGCCTGAGACAAAGTAAAAACAAACAAACAAGCCGCTTAAACAATGCTTCTCAACGTTCTATGACAGCTGTAATTTGGAGAGGTCAATCAACAGTCATTTTCGTACATTTAGATTATCTAAAAGAGGTTATTAATAAAAGCGTTTAGTTTGCAAAGTTTAACTAAATGTATTACGTTTTCATTATTGTTGTTATGTTCGTATTAGACGCGTTTAAAAAATGAGGCGTGAGAATCTGCTATTGCTACAAGTGTCAATGTAGAGCACGGTTGTTTCTAGACAAAACTCAGGATCGTTGGTAACAGCAACAAACTGATTTATTTCCACGTAGTTAACTTTTCGACTTCACAGCACTAAGCTTCTTCACAATTCTCTGTTTTTTGATGAAACCATCGCTCTTATATACATAAAGTCCAAGGATCTAGAAACTTCTCTAAGGAACTAAATTTAGTAGATTAACACGGTTTCTAAATCTGAATAATTACATAAGAGATAGAACGTTATAAAATAATTCAAATAGTACGCGCGCTCTGATTGGCCATAAAACCATTTTACATGAGCGTATGTAAACACGGTTTTCGTTCCTCTTTCATTAGTTATTTTATAAAAGAAATGTCAAATGGTTTCCGTGTTTACATAGCCTGATGTAAACACGCGGGAGGTTGGGAGGACACTCGATAAGCTGGAAACCACTCCGCCTTGCGTCGTGGTTTCCTACGCTTATTTCGTGTTCTCCCAACCTCCTGCGTGTTTACATCAGGCTATGTAAACACGAAAACCATTTTACATTTCTTCACTCCAGAATAAAACAAGAAGGTCACGGCTGGATGACTTTAAGTTCTAGATTTTTCTATAGAATGTTCTAGGACTTAACTTAGGCAGTCTTTCGTAACAGCTATGTTCTGGCACTTCGACTTTTATCGACAGACGTTAACACGTAAAGTTTGAGTTTTAAGGGTAAATTTTAGCCAAGGAAAAGTAACAACAGTTCGAGCGAATGAGTGTTCGAGTAAGCTGATAGTAAATGACTGGAGGAGTGGCGTAAAATCCACGGGAAATCGGATCTTGTTTGCGCGGTGTTCAAGTTAGCGGGGTTCCACTGTGTTCTACATGCAGATCTACCACGCGTTGTAAGAAAAACAATCGGCATCTATCACACAAAACATCGCACAATGAATAACATGCGATAATGGGGAGTTTCCGTACACCTTGACTTGTATGTGCTTAAAATGTTTTATGCTTTCGTGAAAAAACGTCGAATATATAGAACTGCCTTTGAACGTTTCTTTCAATCAAACCATAATGAAGTGGGCAATTACTGGGCCGGAAAAAGTCACCTGAGTGACTATCGACATTTCGGGCTAACAGTAAAAATACGAGCGACGGAGATGAAAAGTTTCTCAATTAATATCTTCCAACTCCTCTGGTTTGGACTTTCCACGCCACATCTACAAAAATCCCTCGTATAAGTGAATAAATCACGCTATTTCATCAAAATGAAATAATCAGTTTAGCGGTCGTGCAATCTATGCAAAATATAGTCCAAACGGTATATGAAAACTATGTTAACATGTACATTGAGTATAATTATTAATAACAGGTTAAAGCCCTTAAAATATATTCAGTTATTTTCCATGTGTTTAATAATGTTTAAGGTGTGATCGAAATCTGCTTTGTAATTGCCGAGTTTAAATAACAGACCGGGTTGAATTTGTTTGAGTTATTAGCCGCTGATTCCTTACTCATTAGGTTGTTTCGTGTCATTATCCTGGCCTATGACCACGTCCAACAACGAACGCTTTACGTATTGTAAAAGGAGAGAATGGGTACCAAATGGGTAATCAAAATAAGACGAAAATTCCTCTAACAAGCAGCTGGTTTGAGGAATTTTCGAACACTCCTTGTTCAGTTAATACTTTCTTTATTTCCTTTCTTAAAAACTCAATACAACGTGTTAGCTCGAGGTCTAACTCATCTCTCTAGGAAAGTGTTGGTCTAAAGCTTATAAAGGTGACAGTTATAACCAGCTGTGAATATTTGACAACGTCACTATCTCTCACTTAATTAGCCTGCGAATCATGTTGAATTACGTGAAACAGTTTACTAAGTATGTACCTTCGGTTTCTTGATTCTCTTCAAAACGACCTTCTGCCTAAAATTTCATACTTATGCGGTCAAGATCGGCCAAAACAATAACAAGGTTGATAATATAGAATTATAAAGGAACCGTTCTGTAGATTAGAGTTACACCTAAAAAGACAACTCAAGAGAAAATAGCCCTTGAAGTTTGTTACATGACAACATAAAAGACGGAGAATCTAGAGAATCTACGGATGGATTTTATTAATATGAAAAGGCACCCGCTGCGGGGATATGTACAGAACATATCGAGAACTTGGAGAGTCAGCCAAAAATGCGGTGATTATCATTTAAAAACATTTGAAGGAAAGTGGTACGTGTCGTTCGTATTAATTTTTCAGATGCCGTAGGAGTTTAAGTTGGCGTAATGTTACGGTAAAGCTGCTACAAAGTTCTGCTTCACGCAGCTTTACGCCACATTTACATTATGTAAAGGCAATTACATTCAACTGATTATAAATTCAGTGCGGGTGATCAGAAGAATAAGTTTTGTACACCTTTAATCACCTTACAGAAAGAGGTGTTGAACGTGCTAAATTAAAAATTAAGAATCATCGGAAGTTCGACATGAAAGTAATCGAAAAATGAGCCTTAATTTCATTCAGTTCATGTTAAATTCGTGACAGGAGAATATACCATAATCATAATAATATTGATAATCGCAAACAGCTTGATACAAACTTTTTTTAAGGATCTTACGCTGTGAATATATATCAAACGTCCCTAAAGAACTAAGTTCAACGTGCATTTGATTTTCTAGTTGAAATTCGTTAACTCCGGTCACAATTTGGCTTAAAACGCAGTATAAAAAACAGTGGTCACAGCTTCGATTGTCATTCTGATCCTCAAAAACAGTCTTGTTGTGTTCTACACATGCATCGTGATTGTAAGACCTTAAGAGCCGTGCAATGCTAAAATCAGCCACCGCATATTCTGGACGATAGTTTTTCAAACAAGAGAAATGACGTCTCTTTGACCAACATAACGGACATTCTCATCTCAACCTGTTATTCTTAAAACTAATAACTTCATGACTTGATTAAATGGGTCGTCTACAACGGTAAAAATCTCAAATACAAGGGCTCCTGGTTACACTGAGAATGAAACTCACCTTGGTACTTACAGAGTTATTACTTTAGAACGTAAGGATGAAAAAGGTCGCTAACCGGCTGAGTAATTCGGGAAAAAAACGTCCTTATTATTCTTGCAAAGCACTCAAAAGAAAGTAGTACGTGTACGTCATATCAAATTAGATTCTGAAATGCCTCAGGAGGTTTGTTGCTATATAGAGCGATGAGCTCATTTGTCTTGGGGGAGGGGGAAGGATGTCCCAGCATGTGCCAAGTGTATTACAAAATGATACCGCTTTGTGTCAAACTTAGACAAATATTAATGTGTATGGTCGTATTTAATTTCTAGAGGCTCTTGCTGGAACATTTGGTGCTATTAGCTGTGCGAGACGCTTTGACAACATCTGGAAAGCAATTATTAACCCGGGCTGACACATACCACAGTAGAGGAAGTTCGTTGCCTCCCTACGCGCCAGAGGGCGTACAGGGGCGTGAGTGCGAAAATGAATTCAGTCCTCAAACACACGTTTCACCGCTTGGTCTTTCTATTGCAGCTCCATCGCTTAAGAATTTTTCAATACCTGAAGCTAGTTGGTATTTCAAATTGGCCATCGACACACTCTGGTCGGCCAACAATTTAGGTTGAAATAAAGATCTTCTCGATTCTAAGGGTAAAAGAAAAATTATAACATAGCTAGTAAATTTGTCTAATCAAATTCAATTACGCAAGCGTGTTTCATATTCCTATTGTGCACGCTCACGACGTCAGCAAACAAATCCCTCGCGATAAAAAATTTTCCATCGGGTTGAAAATGTTATAAATCATTGGTTCATACATCAGCTGTGCCTTCATCGAGATATGAAGCACTTGGGAAGTTTGGAGAGCACTTGCTCTCGGTTACGCCTCGAGCAACTCTTACGCATGTTTCATGCTCTCGAAACTTCCAGCGTGCTTCATATCTCGAGTACCGCACGCTGACGTATGAACCAATTGTTAATTGTTTCCTTGGGGCGCTGTAGGAGGTCTTCGTGTGAAATTCGAGCTGGTTCGTCTTCAGTCGCTCATCGCCAACGGGCCTTTAAAATTCGAGCCTGAATCCAAGTTTTTAACTTTTTAAGCTTCAAGAACTCAAGAAACAGATGAATTGTTGAAAATGAATGGGCGCAGTGGATAAATTTTCACATGCCTTGCAAATACTGTTTACATGCCTTCCACATAGCTAATTTTACATGCATATTAAGTTTTCATATGCATATAATCAGTCACCCCGTTTGCTGGAAGCTAGTTTTCAAAATGTACATAAATGAACGACAAAAGGGAAATCGGCCGCTTAGGTACGAGGGCTCCTTGTTACAGAACTAAGCTTACCTTGGAATTTTCAAAGTTACTTCTAGAGAATATACGGATGAATTTTATTAATATGACGAGGCACCTGCTGCGGGAATGTGTACAGAACATATCGAGAACTTGCATTGGAGAGTCGGCCAAAAATGCGGTGATTATCATTTAAAAACATTTGAAGGAAAGTGGTACGTGTCGTTAGTATTAATTTTTCAGGTGCAGTAGGAGTTTAAGTTGGCGTAATGTTAACGTAAAGCTGCTACAAAGTTCTGCTTCACGCAGCTTTACGCCACATTTGCATTATGTAAAGGCAAGCTTTACGTAGTTTTTACACTTTGACGTGAAACTAGAGTAATGAGACTTCCATAAGATGCGTAAAGCGAGTGTAAAGTAGAGATTTACGCCAGCTTTACCTATAAGCGTAAATATAGAGTATAAGCGTCTTTAAGCCAACTTTACGCTTGCCGGAAAGTCAACTTTATTCTTGAGTGTAAGGGAGCTGTATAAACTGCTCACATATCGTGAAAACTCAAATCCTATGGTACAGAAACTAAACATTCAGCTTTACTTTATACGACTTAAGGAAAACATAAAAGCAAAGCTGATTACCCGGTTGCCCACTTTTAAAGTGTGATTATAAAGTTGTTTGTCAATCCATCAAACAGTCTGACTGCTGTGTTCACAATTTTGCACATTTGCCATAAAAACATGCTCTCATGCATGCGTGTAAGTAATTTAACACTTGATCATTTCATAAGGATAACATTTAAGATATTATTTGTAATCTTTGTTGTACTTGAAAGAAAACTACAGAAAATGAAAACCTTGTTCTAATAATATCGATTTATACAATAAATGAGAGGAAAATAAGTTAAAAAAAATTTGAAAACATTGTATTTATATAATTTGAAATATGACAACTTGGAACCAATTGAAAACAATAAGATAACTGAAACATTGAAAATTGAAACTTTGTTCTGACATCAGCAGTGAAGATGTGTGTACATGTACAATTGAAAATTTTGCTCTAATCCTAATTGAAATGTTGTTAACAAAAAAAAAACTAAAACCTTGTTCTAATATTTCTACCTAAAGAAAGCGTAATCAAGAAGTTATCTCTATAACATTGTTCCAGTATCACTTAAAAACTGCATTAACATTATCATTGGAAATTGAAAATCACTACAGAAATTAGTGTTACAGAAAATTGAACACTTTGTTCCGACAAAATATATGTAGGCAAACCTGTGATGAAGCAATACAACTGCCTGAGAAACTCAACTACATTTATAACTGTTCTTGAATACATAGGCGGTCATCGCGAGCAAAACTATGAAAAAGTGATTTTCGTGGTGATTTTCCAGACGAGCTGTGGTTGCCAGAAGCAGAGTGATGGGAGTAACAACTGCCTCTCCAGGTGACTGCCCATTGCAGGCCTTTAACGGGCCAGCATCGTGTTGATGGCCTTTCATGGGCGTGTCTTGTCACCAGATTTACTCTTGGATGAAGGCTCCTGATGTAAACATCATCAAGATACCCGTTAAGGTGCCTTTCTCCATTTTCATCATCAGAAAAGTGATTCACCCGAGCTAGTATAGGCTAAGCATCCTACAGCCAGCCCCACCATGGCCTTTTTCTCCTCTGACCAAAGCATGTTTCTGAGGGATGCGAGTCTCTACCGAGTTTTCAAGGCAATTATGCAGAGAAAGAACACAAACGTTGTACACAAGCAATTGTACTATCAAACTAGAGATACACGCAAACTTTAAATTGAACATAAATCTGGCTCTTCAGCTTTAAGTTACCTTGACGTAAGCTCTACGTCCAATGACGTTAATCTACCTTAACGCGCCTTAACGAGCATTATAAAACTGATTAAAGTTGCCTAACGAACTTTACGCAACTTCAATTACCGTAAATCTCTTTTTTATAATTGGCTATCTCATTCGCAGTCTCATGATTCTTGTGTTAATAGAATAGTGTTAATAGAAACGCGTCTTAACGAGCATTATAAAACTGATTAAAGTTGCCTAACGAACTTTACGCAACTTCAATTACCGTAAATCTCTTTTTTATAATTGGCTATCTCATTCGCAGTCTCATGATTCTTGTGTTAATAGTAAAAAATTCTTAAGCTCATTTACCCCGAGGGTGGAGTGATTTTGACTCAGTGTCGTAAAACCATAGCCTGATTAACCGCAAAGTAACAATCAAATTAAAGAGAATCCCAAAAAGTGCACGAGATACATACTGGGAACAATCGAATGACACTAACGTAACAATCCAGTGAACATAAAATGTGCGTGGTACTAACGTAACAATTTTGTGAACGACAGTCCTAAAATGCGCGTTTAATGACATAACTTTCCAATAAAAGAGAATCCCAAAAGTGCATGAGATGCTAAAGTAACAATGGAATGTAACTCAATCCTAAAATGTGCGTGAGCATTGCGTCACTTACAAATGAAGGAGTATCCTTAGGATGCACGAGATACTAACACAACAATTCAATAAAAGAGAATCCCTAACTTCGCGAGATATTAACGTGATAATCCAGTTAAAGAAAATCCTTACCTCATACCCTGATCATACTGTGCAACTGAAATGTTACCACCTCCGCGTACCCAGAACGGAAGTTCTGGGTACGAGACTCCTAGAGAATCCTAAGGTTTACGTGTTACTAACATAAAGAGCCGATGAAAGAGAATCGCAAATGTGCGCAAGATACTAACTAACATTTATTTCTCATAATAAAAAAACAGAAAAACTAAATGTTAATTGTAACTCATAGAAATATATCTTCCTAGTAGTATCAACCGTCGATGGCCTTGAAAATGAACAGTCCTTGGTTCAAAACAAACTTGAACACTTTTCTAAGATGACGCTTGGTGAAGCATACACCACAATAATAGAGCCAGTCGCTTAGGATAACCCGGATGTGTGGCGGCCGCGGTGGTTTGAATGGAGTGTCGATTATTCCCGCTATTGTTGTTAAATTTATCATGGCTGTCGGTGAGAATTTCAAAAATTTCTCAACTTCCTTTGTTCCGTGATGGGTTAAAAGTCACTCAAAAGGTTCTTTGGTTATTTCTACGCCTTGTGTGGCAAATGCAAGCTTTTGTTTTGTGTTGAAGGCTTTGTCTCGATAGCATGGATACAAGCGTGCCTATCGCAACACAAGCTGGCATCACGAGCCTCAGCGATCGTAAGTTTTTTTTTAATTTTAATCGCAGAAATAATCTATTTTACAGCTCTTTTTTCAATGTATAACATAAGAATTCAAGTGATATAACTGAATCAAGGGAACATTGAATTCAATTCAGTGTTTATTCAACATTCAATTTCTTTTTGACATGAGGCGCAGTCTGCTCGATGTTGCAGTACTTGACGGTGAGTATTATTTTTCCCTTATGCCCAGTTAACCCTTGACACCCTAACATCAGTATGCATATTCTCCATACTGCTCTCTATACATTTCTTACGGTGCTGACAAGGAGAATTTCTTTTCCAATCAAAAGGTTCCTTCCCTGGTGACCATTTCCTTTCTTCTCATGACCTTAATGTGTGATTCAGAAGTGATATTGTTGGGAGAAATTAGATGCTAGTCACTCTAAGGGTTTAAAGGGTTAAATACAAAGCAGCAGTACCCAGGTGTTTCTTTTATATTCACCCTTAACATCTTAACATTAGTATGCATATTCTCTTTACTGTTTTCCATACATTCCTTAAGGTGTTGACTTGGAGAATTTGTTTACTAATCAAGAGCTTCCTTAGTTAGTTGGTGATCATTTCCTTTATCCTTGTGACCTTATTGTGTGATTCAAGGGTGACATTGTAAGGAGAAATTAGATGCTGGTCAAAGAGGGGTTGGCTATCAGTCAGAGGACATACATAGGGTGGTGTGAAAACTGGATTATTTTCATTACTGTGACATGTTGCACAAGTTCAAAGCTCAAACCAACTCACTTTGTTGTTGATGGGTAAGAAAAAAAAGTGTGAGTTAACCATTTAACTCTCATATGTGACCAAGACAGAATTTCTCCTTACAATAGCAAGCAGATGAGTGATGAGAATAAAGAAAAATGTTAACTAGGGAGTTATTAGTTGATCCACTACCAAATTCTCCAAACTAATATCATAAGAACTATAGAACAAACAGTATGAGGAATTGCTAGTGAGAACTTGGGAGTTAAAGGGTTAAGACTTTTACTATTCAATTTTTGTCTGTGAAATTCATAATTTCTGTAATTTCAGAATTTTTAAAAAAATGGAAATTCACCGTTAAATTATGCATTATCAGATGATACCATACAATATTACTTACTTTTAAAAGATACCTGTATATTACTACGTATGTGACTACCTTGTATAGCTAGCTTTTAAAATTTTCCACATCTCAGCAGATTGTTAATAATGTTCAAAGATATAATTTAATAGGAGTTAAATTAAATGATTAGTTCAAGTGATAATCCGGTCAAAATGAGAAATTGAAAAACGAGTGGGTTCCAAGTTCACCATTCGTGATTTAACTTACAATATGCCATCAAGTAAAATCTGTACCCGAGCCTGTTGGCCCACCAGGCCGGAGTTAATCCTGGTTTCCACGTAGCATGTTTGGTGGATGGTTAGAAGAGGCCCGGTGGTCTTTAGTTTAGCCCCAAAACTATCGGTCTTCTCCCTCAAAACGATATACCTCAAAAGGCATATTTTTCACCGAGCGTTGTCTTCTTTCTGAGTGAAATCATGATTAAAGAGGTGCAACAGCGTGTTCCACCAATTTTAGTTTAGATGGCGTAGTGTTTACTGTAAGTCCTGTGACCCGCATAAAAAGTTATTCCAACAGCTTTCTTTTTTCTTCTTTTTCGTTCTTCTTCAGACAAAAATATGTAACTTGGTTGACGACAAACAGCACTAATAGTACAGCTTCACCTGAAGCAAACACCCGGAATGCCCCTTCGGCGCCAAATGCATCGATGAAAAAGCCACACATGGCAGTTCCAATGCCGCAACCCACGCCGAAAAACAAAGAGTTAACTCCTCCTACAGAGATAAAGAAATGCCTTTAGTGTAGGTTTAAACATTATTTATTAGCCGGCTAATCTGCATAACATTTTCTTCCGGAGCAAAGCTCGTCGGAGTGACAGGTTTCTGGGATTTTCAGGGGGGCGCAGGGGACAACAATCGTCGCCAACAAAGTATGAAATTTGGCTTTCTTTTTTGCCGAAAAAAGAGTGTAAAGACAAGGTCAGTAGGGTTTTAGCTTATTTGTTTACAAGTCCCTGCTCCCCTTTCTGAACAAGATCGTGGGAACCTGGTAACGAGGTTGAATCCTCTTTTGTTCTCACCTTGCACTGTGTCCATCAGATGATTGGGTGTTACTTCACCAAAGTAACTGATCAGGCCTGTAAAACCAGTTACATAAGCGGTGTAGCCAATAGTCTCAAAGAGAAGCATGAGCCATGGGTTTTTCATGAGAGACATTCCCACAAACCAAATGAGGAACAGCATCATGGAGAACCCAGTGATTCCAGAGTAACCAGTCTTCTTCACACACATGCCTGTCAAGCCCAGGAACACCACACTAACCGCAGAGCTAGTCATCCGTGAGAAACCAAACACCAAAGTGGTGATGGTAACGTCTAAGGTCTTGGTGTACCAGAACCCAAACGTTGACACAACTCCATCAAAACAGCCAATCAAGAACGTCATGAAGATGAAGACGAAATTTTGGTAGCGAGAGAAGAACTCAAATAAAGTCAAAGGCTTTCCGTTGCCATTTCCTTCGGTGTTGTCGCTGTGCTTGATCGTTTGATCTCCCAGCTGCGTTACAGATATCAACGAAGCCATCGCCATGATAGAAGTGACAGCGAAGACAATAGCAAAGTTGTCTTGATACTCGCCACAAATCACATAATGGTAATGAGTGACAAATACAGCTGTGATGGGAGCAGCAATCATGTGCCCAATTGGGCCCCAGAGACGGATCTGGCAAAAATCGCGGCCATTTTCCCCGAGGTAGTCCACAATTTCAGAATTAGCCAAACTAAATGCTGGAGAAGCGAGGAGTTCCCCAACGAACACAATAAACAAAAATATGAAAAATATGCTGTTGATGTCTTGCGGGTTTTTTTCTAAGATAAGGACATGATCGCCAACCAGAGGTGTCTTCCTGGGAGTGCGGCTCTTTATCGGTGGTAGAGAACGTCTTGAGGTAAAATGTTCCAGGATTTCAGAGTTTCTTTCCTCCAGACGGAAAAGGGATTGCAAAGCGTGGGTTTGGGTTCGATGATTCGCATTCTCGCTCGCTTTACTCTCGACGTGAGACTTGATCCACTCAATGTGAGGATGGAAGGAATTTTTGCCCTCTTGTGGAGTGATAATGCGACTCTTGTTTTCATCCAGGTTCTTTCCTAATTCCACCAAGCACTTATCGTGTGTTCTTCTTGGAATTAATGACACTAGTGGTATAATAGCCGTGGATAGAATGCTCATCATCAGCAACGCACGTCGAATCTTCCACTTACTTGCTATTTTTCCAAAGATAACCCCACCGAGGGAGTATGCCACGCCCCAAACGGCTCGTAAGATGCCGATCTGAGTCGGAGACAAGCCAAGCTGTTGCCAGTAGACTGGTATTAAGTATAATTTAAAGCTAAAGCATGTCTCGAAGAAGAAGTAAAACGAACTTAATGCAATCCTAGTTCTGTGCTGCGAGCAAAATTCCGAAATGCAATTTGACTTTTTCCCGGGTTCTTGTGAAGGAGTACTTGACATTTTTCTTTCTCTCTTTGCTAAATGTCTGAGACAAAGTAAAAACAAACAAACAAGGAAGTTAAACAATGCTTGTCAACGTTGAAACAGATGGCCATTCTTCCAATTTCTCTGGTTTGGACTTTCCACGCTAAGTCTACAAAATTCCCTCGTATGAATGAATAAATCACTTTATTTCATTAAAATGAAATAATCAGCTTGGCAGTTGTGCAATCAAAACAAAATGTAGTGCAAACAGTATAAGAAAACTATGAAAACATGTACAAATGAGTGTAATTATTAATAACAGGTTAAAACCCTGAAAATATGTTCAGTTATTATCCATGAGTTTGATAATGGTTAAGGTGTGATGAAATATATTTTGCAATTGCTGAGTTTAAATAGAAGACCAGGTTGAATTTGTTTGAGTTATAAGCCGCTGATTTCTTTCTCATTTGACTGTTTTGTGTCATTACCCCTGGCCTCTGACCACGTCCAACAACGAACGCTTCACGTGGTGTAAGAAGGAGAGAATGGGTACCAAATAAGTAATCTAAATAAGATGAAAATTCCTCTAACAAGCAAGCTGGTTTGCGGAATTTTCGAACACTCCTTGATAAGTTAATACTTTCTTTATTTCCTTTCTTAATTAAAAGTGTTGGTCCAAAAATAATTTTTGGCTAGACCACCCGTGTGGACAGCGATCGAAAGTGTAAATTTCAGAGATTTTGTCCAGCGCGCAGCGACTGCTATAATATAGCTCACGGAATTCTATCTTACTACAAATTACAAGGTGCCTTCATTTAGTTCACAGACAAAATATGGAAACTTCAGCTGAAATATTTTTCATACAAGCTTGATCAGAGGAGAGCCTTCTCTTCGACCGTAATTTGCATATCAAAATTCACCAATTTGAACGAAAGGGCCACAAGCCAAAAATGATTTTTGGCTTGTGGCGACCCAAAAAAAAGAATTGGAGAGCAACCAAACTATCTTTGAAACATGTGTCCTTAACCCTTTTGATGGGCAAAAAATAAAAGAAAACGTTTTTCCGACGTGAAGTCGAGAGGAGCGCTCTTAGCGAAAGTGCTTCATCCAAAACTGGCATTCTTTTCTTTATTCCTTGGTGATTACAAAATCTTTTAACGCTTCGTAAACTACAGCCCTTTAGATTCGGATGTCGAGCCTTAAATTCAGTGACAAGCTCCTCGTAAGTATGTTTCTGTTCGGTAAGAAACCGCCCGACAAAGTCTTTATCTAAGACGTTTTCTAACACCGCCGGATAAAACGTCTAGGACGAATTTAATTTACCAGACGAATTTAATTCGTTTTAGACGTCGTGCTCATCGAATTTAATTGCTTGTGGGACCTTGAATTAAATTCGACAGTAGCGCGGCGTATAAACTAGGCCTTAATTTCCTAAATATTCCCGCTTAAACAAAGATTGTCAGTTTCAATGCCATAAACCGAAGACAAAACACCAAAAACGAACAACGAAAACCAAAAGAAAATTAAAATCCGTTTTTTTTTTGAGCTACAGAAAAAGAAAAAGAAAAAGAAAAACAGAGAGCATTAAGTGAATTCGAATTCCGTTTCCTTTCCGACGGGGAAAAATGAAAAACGAATATAAAACTCCAATTTGGTTTTTTTGCTGCGAAGAAAAACGAAAATAAAATTTGAGTTTCATTTTCCTATACAACTGAAAATCAGTTGGCACTAAGGTACACGGATTGAAGTCCAATTTCGTTTCTTTGCTGCAAAGAAAAACGAGAAACGAAAATAAACTTTGTGTTTCATTTTCTTATATAATTGAAAATCGGTTGGCACTAAGGTACACGAATTCACAGTTTCGATCGTCAACAGTGTTGTTGTGTTCTACACATGCATCGCGACTGTAAGTCCTTAAGAACCTTACAATGCCAAAATCAGTCACCTCATATTCCGGACGCTAGTTTTTTAAACAAGAGATATGACGTCTCCTTGACCAACATAAGCGGAATTCTCACCTTCATGAGTTGATTAAATGGGTTCTCTATAACGATAAACAGCTTAAATACAAGGGCTCCCGCTTACACTGAGAATGAAACTCACCTTGGCACCCACAGAGTTATTACTTTAGAGCGTAAGGATGAAAAACATCGCCAACTGAGTGATTCGGGAAAAACGTCCTTATTATGCTTACAAAGCATTCATAAGCAATGAGCTCGTGTGTCTGGGAGGGGGGCCGGGGGGGCGTCCCAGCACGTACCAAGCGTATTACAAAATGATATCTCTTTGTGTTGAACTGAGACAAAATTTTTCCGCGTATGGTCGTATATTTGATTTTTAGAGGTTCTTGCTGGGAAATGTAGTGCTATTAGCTGTGCGAGAGGCTTAAACAAGCCTTTATCTGGAAAGCAATTCTTAACCTTGGGTGACACATACCGCAGTAGAGGAAGGTCGTTGTCCCCCCTACGCGCCAGAAGGCGTACAGTGGCGTGAGTGAGAAAATTAATTCAGTCCCCAAACACGCGCTTCACCGCTTGGTCTTTCTATTGCAGCTCCATCGCTCAAGAATAATTCAATACCTGAAGCTAATTGGTCTATCAAATTAGCCATCGACACATTGGTCGGCCAACAATTTAGATTGAAATAAAGATCTCGATTATAATGATAAAACGATTAAGGAAAATTGTTCCCTGGGGGCGCTACAGGGGGTCTTCTTGTGAAATTCGTACTGGTTCGTCTTCAGTCGCTCATCGCCATCGGGCCTTTAAAATTCGAGCGTGAATCCAAGTTTTTAACTTTTTAAGCTTCAAGAACTCAAGAAACAGGTGAATTGTTGAAAATGAAAGGGCGCAGTGGATAAATTTTCACACGCCTTGCAAATACTGTTTACTTGCCTTCCATATGGCTAGTTTTACATGCATTTTAAATTTTTATGTGCATGTAATCAGTCACCCCGTTTTTCGGAAGCTAGTTTTCAAAATATAGATAAATTACCTCTCCCTAAACGTCAAAAGGGAACTCTCGTCTCAACGTATTATTCTAAAGTTGGTCATTTCTGGACTTAAATTGCATGGGTTTATCATGACGGTCGGCCGTCAAACGAACGAACGTTTCCCTGGAATTTTCAGAGTTACTTCTAGAGAATCTATGGATGAATTTCATTAATATGAAGGAAAGTGGTACGTGTCGTTCATATTAATTTTTCAGATGCCGTAGGAGTTAGAGTTGGCGTAATGTTAGCGTAAAGCTTCTACTTAACGCAGCTTTACGTCACATTAACATTATGTAAAGGCAGCTTTACGTAGTCTTCCCGCGCTTTGACGTAAAGCTAGAGTAATGAGACTTCCTTAAGAGGCGTAAAGCTAGTGTAGACATTAAAGTAGAGATTAAAGCCAGCTTTACCTATACGCGTAAATATAAAGGATAAGCGTCTTTAAGCCAAATTTGCGCTTGGCATAAAGTCAACTTTGTTCTTGAGTGTAAAGCTTGAGTAATGAGACTTCCTTAAGAGGCGTAAAGCTAGTGTAGAGATTAAAGTAGAGATTTAAGCCAGCTTTACCTATGCGCGTAAATATAGAGGATACGCGTCTTTAAGCCAACTTTACGCTTGGCGTAAAGTCAACTTTGTTCTTGAGTGTAAGGGAGCTGTATAAACTGCTCACATATTGTGAAAACTCAAATCCCACTGGTAAAGAAACTAAACATTCAGCTTTACTTTATATGACTATATGATTATATGATAAAAGCAAAGCTGATTAACTGGTTGCCCACTTTTAAAGTCTGATTAAAAAGTTGTTTGTCAATCCATCAATCAATCAAACTACTGTGTTAACAATCTTGTGTATTTGTCATAAAAACGTGCTCTCATCCATGCATGTAAATAATTTAACTTTTGATCATTCCTTAAGGATAACATTTAAGATATTTGTTGTTTGTCGTACTTGAATCATTTTTCTGAAATAAAACCACAGAAAATGAAAACTCGTTCTAATATTATCAATTTATACAATAAATGAGAGGGAAATAAGTTAAAAAATTTTGAAAACATAGTTCTTATATAATTTGAAATATGACAACTTGGAACCAATTGAAAACAATAAAATTACTGAAACACTGAAAATTGAAACTTTGTTCTGACATCAGTAGTCAAGATGCGTGTCATGTACAATTGAAAATTTTGTTCTTATCTTACTTGAAATATTGTCAACACGAAAAACTAAAACCTTGTTCTAATATTTCTATTTAAAGTAAGCGTAATCACAAAATCATTTTTATAACATTGTTTCAGTATCACTTAACTGCATTAACACTATCATCAGAAATTGAAAATTTGGTTTCATCTTATTACAGAAAAGTTGTGTTGACCGGAAATAACCTTCTGATTAACAACAACTGAATAAATATGAACGAAACTAATCTAAATGTTTATTATACCGTTTAGACTATTCTACAAAATCTCATAAAATTGATGAACTGTTGAAACAGTTCGCGATCGCCTGCGAGCACTGTCCTGTTTTTGGAGTTAGTATGTAGGACGGAGATGCAGTTGAAGGCAGTGCACTCGGGGATGGGGTCATCACTACTGGATGATGTGTCCCGTGGGGGGGGGGGGGAACCAAATATTGTTTTGCGGGTGTCGTTGGACTGATGGGGCAGCTATTGTTGGAGAAGTAGTGCCGATAGATGGAGTTAGGTTTCGGATAGTAGGGAAATTATTGATGTTGAAAGAAGGGTGCCGAGGAATGAGGCGGCCATTGTTGTGGGACTGGTATTTGTAGAAGGATGATGGGCCGGGTGGCAGCCGAGAGTTAAGGGATGGAGTTGTAGTGGGTAACAACTGCCTCTCCGGATGACTGCCCATTCCAGAGCTTTAATGGGCCGGTATCGACTTGATGGCCTTTCATGGGCCTGTCTCGTCACCATATTTACCCTTGCTCTTGGATGAAGGCTCTTGATGTAAACATCATCAAGGGCTTTCTTGACCTTTGACTGTCTTGACCTTTCCACCGGTGACTTTTTCACAAGATACCTAGTAAGGTGCCTCTCTCCATTTTTATCCTCAGAAAAGTCAGACTCACCCGAGCTAGTGTAGGTTAAGCATCCTACGGCCAGCCCCACCATGGCCTTTTCCTCCTCAGACCAAAGCATGTTTCTAAGGGATGCGAATCTCTTCTGAATTTTCTAGGCAATCAGAGAAAGAACACAAAAGTCAGCAATTGTACCATCAAAATAAAAGATACACGCACACTTTATATTGAACGTAAATCTAACTCTTCAGCCTTGAGCTACCTTGACGCAAGCTTCACATCTGATGACGTTAATCTACCTCAATACGCCTGTACAAGCATTATACTTGAAAACTGACTTGCTAATTGAACTTTACGCAGATTTACGAAACTTTAATTTACCGTAAATCTCTTTTTCATAATTGGCTGTCTCATTCGCACTCTCTAGATTCTTGTGTTAATAGAAAGAATTCTTAAGCTCATTTACCCCGTGGGTGGAGCGGTTTTGACTCAGTGTCGTAAAACGACAGCTTAAGTTACCGTAAAGTAACAATCAAATTAAAGAGAATCCTAAGAAGTGCACGAAATACACACGGAACAATCGAATGAAAAAAATTCTAGAGTGCGCGAGACACCAACGTAACAATCCAATGTAAGTGAATTCCAAAAGTGTGCGAGAAACTAACGTAACAATGAAATGAAAAAAATCCTAGAATTGCACGAGACACTAACGTAACAATCAAATGAAAGTGAATTCCAAAAGTGTGCGAGAAACTTACGTAACAATGAAATGAAAAAAATCCTAGAATTGCACGAGACACTAACTTAACAATCTAGTGAAAGATAGTCCTAAAATGTGCGCGGTACTAACGTAACAATCCAGTGAAAGACAGTCCTAAAATGCGCGTGATAATAACATAACTTTTGAATGAAAGATAATAACATAACTTTCGAAGGAAAGAGAATCCCAAAAGTGCACGAGATACCAAAGTAACAATGGAATATCACCCTATCCTAAAATATGCGTGATAATTTCGTCACTTTCAAACGAAGGAGTATAAGATGCACGAGATACTAACACAACAATTCAATAAAAGAGAATAGATATTACGTGATAATCCAATGAAAGAAAATCCTTATCTCATACCCTGATCATACTGTGCAACTGAAATTTTACCACCTCCGCGTACCCAGAACGGAAGTTCTGGGTACGAGACTAAGAGAATCCTAGGGTGTGCGTGTTACTACTAACATAACCAGCCGATGAAAGAGAATCGCATAAGTGCGCAAGATACTAACATAACATTTATTGCTCTTAAAATTAAAAAAAAAAACAGAAAAACTAAATGTTAATTTTAACTCATAGAAATATATCTTTCTAGTAAATGTCAACCGTCTAAGGCCCTGAAATTTAACTGTCAACCGTCAAAGGCCTTGAAAATGAACAGTCATTGGTTCAAAACCTTTCTTACATGACGCTTGGTGAGGCATATACCACAATAATAGAGTTAGTCATTTAGCATAACCCGGATGCGTCGCGGCTGCGGTGATTTGGCGCGCGTTAGAATGGAGTGTTGAGTATTCCCGCTATTGTCGTTAAATTTATCATGGCTGTTGGTGAGAATTTTTACAACTTCTCAACTTCCTTCTTTCCGTGATGGGTTAAAAGTCATTCAAAAGGTTCTTTGGTTATTTCTACGCCTTGTGTGGCAAGCTTTTGTTTTATGTTGAAGGCTTTGTCTTGATAGCATGGATACAAGCGTGCCTATCGCTACACTAGCTGGCATCACGAGCTTCACCGATTGTAAGTTTTTTTGGGAATTTTTTTTGCAGAAATTATCTATTTTACTGTTCTTTTTTTTCAATTTGTAACATGATAATTCAAGTGGTATATGTGAGTCAAGGGAACGTTGAAAGAAGATGGACGAATGAGTCGGAAATCTCAAATTTTCGCTTAATTTCTTTTTAACATGAGGCGCATTATGCCCAGTTAACCCTTTACACCCTAACATCAGTATGCATATTCTCCATACTGCTCTCTATACATTTCTTACGGTGCTGACAAGGAGAATTTGTTTTCCAACCAAGAGGTTCCTCCTTGGTGATCATTTTCTTTCTTCACATGACGTTAATGTGTGAATCAGGAGTGATATTGTGGAGAGAAATTAGATGCTAGTCACTCCAAGGGTTTAAAGGATTAAATACGAAGCAACAGTACACAGGTGTTCGTTTTATATTCACTCTTTACACCTTAATGTTAGTATGCATATTCTCCTTAAGGTGTTGACTTAGAGAATTTGTTTACCAATCAAGAGCTTCCTTAGTTAGTTGGTGATCATTTCCTTTATCCTTGTGACCTTATTGTGTGATTCAAGGATGACTTTGTAAGGAGAAATTAGATGCTAGTCAAAGAGGGGTTGGCTATCAGTCAGAGGACATACATAGGGTAGTGTGAAAACTGGATTGTTTTCATTACTGCGACTTGTTGCATAAGTTCAAAGTTCAAACCAACTAACCTTGTTACCAAGGCTGTTACTTGTGGAAGAGAAAAGGGAAAAGTTACATTAAAAAAATGCAGCATTTTTTTTAATTCCATCTTTTTGTGGAGTGTTAGACATATAGTCTGAACTTTGTAAAAATTACTTTTAAACTTTTCAAATCCAATTCCCTCATCTTTATTAAACAGCAAACAAAAGGTTTTGACCCATAAAGACAAATGTACATTTGCATGTGGTTGTAGTTTTCACCTTTAATTTTCCTCTTCACATTAGGAAATATGTATGCTGTGGGTGGCTGTGATGAGAGTAACTTCTAACTCAACAGTGTGGAACATTACTACCCATCAACAAACACATGGTCATTTACAGCACCCAGGACCACTTGTTGCAGCAGTCTGTGTGTGTCAAGTTGCCGTGTGCTGTATGTGATTGGTGGAGTGAGCTATGTTGGAATGTTGCTTAACACTAGAGAGTATCTTGACCCCATGACAAACACATGGAACAGTGCTTTCAATAAGATTTGAAGAAGGTGGCTACCATGGTAAAGCACCTGCTGGAGAATAATGTATGAAACAATTTTCCTCTTGTTATTCCATTACTGCCATTTAGAATAAACTGGCTTCAAACAAAGTTTTCGGGGTTCAACTTCTGTAGATGATTATTAAATATTCCTCTCTTTTGTAATAATTGGTTACCAGATTGTTTTATTTCTGATCAAAGTCTTCCATATGCTGCCATGCAAGCCTGCTCCCTGATTTTCAAGCAAAAAATCCTCTGTAAGGACATATGGTTACTGGTTACAGAAATTTGAGTTAGTATGTTCTTAGAAACTCATGTTCTTTTTTGCTGGAAATGTATGAAATGTATGCTGGAATAGATGAAAAGAAAATATAAATCATTTTTAATCAAAAGTTGTTTATAAGGAAAGAAGATCTTTAGGTGTTTAAGATCACACTTTGTGAGTTTCCTCGAAAGTTTCTAAAGTATACTTGACGATTCACAACAGAATACCCATTGGTGCTCCAGCAGGTGCCAGGTCTTATTGAAAGCACTGATGGAGGGCAATTGCCCTTATACATTACAAGCAAGCAAGTGCATCAGGAGCAGCAACAAATGGGAAGATCTATGTCATTGGTAAGCTATGTTTACTTAGTGTCTGCATGTGCAGCTCTTGGTCAGCTGTTGACCCATTTAATCCCTTAGAGTAATAGGAATCTAATTTCTCCAATAGTATTACCCATAAATCGAATGGTAAGGTTATAAGAATGATAGGCATCTAATTTCTCCTAATAGTATTACCCCTGAATCAAACATTAAGGGTATGAGAGTGATGGAAATGATCACAAACTCAGGAAGCTCTTGATTGTTAGACAAGTTCTCCCCATAAGTACCACAGGAAATGTATAAAAATGGTGTGGAAAACTTGCATACTGGTGTTAGGATGTGAGGGGTTAGGATTAAAGTATTGTGAGATGTCATTTAAAAATTCATGCAATTCAATGTGATTTCATTTCAATTTTTATAAGATGGCTGGGATGGTTCTGTTCATCTAAACAGTGGTGAGGTGTATGACCCTGATATAGACCGGTGGTCCATGATTGAACCTGCTAGCACTGCCAGATGGGATGGTGGGATAGCTGTAGAGAGTGACAAAATCTACTTTGTTGGGGGATGTAACAGGAATGCATTTTGCACCTTGGAAATAGAGTGCTATGACCCTGAGAAAGACAATTGGAGTAAGGTAGCATCCCTGCTAGTTGTGATGCATGGAATTCGGTGTTGTACCATTCAGCTTCCGCACAAGGCATGCACAGAAGTAGATATACATGAAGGATATGATATATTCATTGAGGCGAATTGTTATCTCAGCAATGACAATTTGATTGGCCAGCAGAAAATGAATAATTTTGTTGTATAATCAGGTAAGGGTAGGCAAGTGATTGTTATGTGCTAGAGAAAGGGCCCCTTCACTTTTCTCCTCGCTGTCCCTGTCCCTGAAAAGCTGGATATGCCCTTGATAACTGTGTAAGAGAGAATAATTTTTTAATTTAATTTCCAATTGAGAAAAAAAGAAGTAATGCAGATAGTTTTATGAAGGCAGCCCTGGTAAAAATTTAAGCATACTGAGCTTTTTCCAATGGTGAGCAGCAAATTTTAAGTGCTGACACATAAGAAATTAAGGCTCTATAAGATCCTTTAATTTTTTATTCCTCACTTATTTTTAAAACTTCTTTTACCCCAAACAGTTTATTTCAATTAAAAAGTTAGAGAAAACGCAATGTTGTATTTAGGGTGGGAGGTAAGGGGAGGGGAAAATTCCACCTTAACCAGATAAGAAAAAGAAATGCGAGTTAACCCGTTAACTCTCATAAGTGACCAAGACAGAATTTCTCCTCCGATATCAATACAATATCAAGCAGACAAGTGATGAGAATAAAGAAAAATTTTCATTAGGGAATTATTAGTTTGATCCAATACCAAATTCTCCAAACTAACATCACAAGAACTATATGGCAGTCAGTAAGGAGAATTGCTGATGAGATCGTTAAGACTTTTACTACTCAGTGTTGTCTGTGAAGTTCATAATTTTTGGAAAAATAGAATTGAAAAAAAACCATGGAATTTCACTGTTTGTTAAATTATGCATTATTTGATGAATCCATTCGATATTACTTACTTTTAAAAGATACACGTATATCACTAAGTACCTCTCCTGTATAGCTACTTTTTGATATTTTCCACATCTCAGCAGGTTGTTAATATTGTTCAAAGATATAATTTAATAGGAGTTAAATTAGATGATGAGTTTAAGTGATAATCCAGTCAAAATAAAAAATTGAAAAATAAGTGGGTTCCAAGTTCACCATTCGTGATTTAACTTACAATATGCCATCAAGTAAAGTCTGTACCCGAGCCTGTTGGCCCACCAGGCCGGAGTTAATCCTGGTTTCCACGTAGCATGTTTGGTGGATGGTTAGAAGAGGCCCGGTGGTCTGTAGTTTAGCTCCAAAACTATCGGTCTTCTCCCTCGAAACGATGTACCTCAGAACGCATATTTTTCACCGAGTGTTTCCTATTTTTTGAGTGAAATTAAAGAAGTGCGACAGCGTGATCCATCAATTTTATTTTAGATGACATAGTGTTTACTGTAAGTCCTGTGACCTGCATAAAAAGTCATTCCAGCAGTTTTGTTTTTTCTTCTTTTTCGTTCTTCTTGAGGCAAAAATATGTAACTTGGTTGACGACAAACAGCACTAATAGTACAGCTTCACCCAAAGCAAACAGCCGGAATGCCTCTACGGCGCCAAATGCATCGATGAAAAAGCCGCACAAGGCAGTTCCAACGCCGAAACCCACGCCGAGAAACAAAGAGTTAACCCCTCCTACGAAGATAAAGAAATGCTATTAGTGTCAGTTCAAAAATAAACTGCGTAGGGCCAAACATTATTTATTAGCCGGCTGATTTGTATAACATTTTTTTCCGGCGTGAAGCTCGTCGGGGTAACAGAGGTTTCTGGGATTTTCAGGGGGGACAGAGAGGGGAACAATCGTCGCCAACAAAGTATGAAGTTTGGCTTTCTTTTTCGCAGAAAAAAGAGTGTAAAGACAAAGTCTCTGGGGTTTTAACTTATTCGTTTACAAGCCCCTGCTCCCCTTTCTGAACAAGACCATGGGGACCTGGTAACGAGAGGGAATCCTCTTTTGTTCTCACCTTGCACTGTGTCCGTCAGATGATTGGGTGTTACTTCACCAAAGTAACTGATCAGGCCTGTAAAACCAGTTACATAAGCGGTGTAGGAAATAGTCTCAAAAAGAAGCATGAGCCATGGGTTTTTCATGAGAGACATTCCCTCAGACCAAATGAAAAACAGCATCATGGAGAACACAGTGATTCCAGAGTAACCAGTCTTCTTCACACACATGCTTGTGAAGCCCAGGAACACCACACTAACCGCAGAGCTAGTCATCCGTGAGAAACCAAACACCAGCGTGGCGATGGTAACGTCTAAGGTCTTGGTGTACCAGAACCCATACGTTCCCACAACTCCATCAAAACAGCCAATCAAGAACGTCATGACAATGAAGACGAAATTTTGATATCGAGATAAGAACTCAAATAAAGTCAAAGGCTTTCCGTTGCCATTTCCTTCGGTGTTGTCGCTGTGCTTGATCGTTTGATCTCCCAGCTGCGTTACAGATACTAACGAAGCCATAGCCATGATAGAAGTGACAGCGAAGATAACAGCAAAGTTGTCTTGATACTCGCCACAAATCACATAATGGTAATGAGTGACCAATACAGCTGTGGTGGGAACAACAATAATGTGCCCAATTGGGCCCCAGAGACGGATCTTGCCAAAATCGCGGCTATTTTCCCCAAGGTAGTCCACAATTTCAGAATTAGCCAAACCAAATGCAGGAGAAGCGAGGAGTTCCCCAACGAATACAATGAACAAAAATATGAGAAATATGGTGTCGATGTCTTGCGGGTTTTTTTCTAAGATAAGGACATGACCGCCAACCAGAGGTGCCTGCCTTGGAGTGCGCCTCTTTATCGGTGGTAGAGAACGTCTTGAGGTAGACTGTTCCAGGATTTCAGGTTTTTTTTCCTCCCGACGGAAAAGGGATTGCAAAGCGTGGGTTTGGTTACGGTGATTCGTATTCTCGTTCGCTTTACTCTCGACATGAGACTTGATCCACTCGTCGTTAGGATGGGGGGAATTCTTGCCCTCTTGAGGCGTGATAATGCGACGCTTGTTTTCATCCAGGTTCTTTCCCAATTCCACTGAGCACTCATCGTGTGTTCTTCTAGGAATTAATGACACTAGTGGTATAATAGCCGTGGACAGAATGCTCATCATCAGCAACGCACGGCGAATCTTCCGCTTACTTGCCATTTTTCCAAAGATGACCCCACCAAGGGAGTATGCCACGCCCCAAACGGCTCGTAAGATGCCGATCTGAGTCGGAGACAAGCCAAGCTGTTGCCAGTAGACTGGCATAAAGAATAACTTAAAGCTAAAGCATGTCTCGAAGAAGAAGTAAAACGAACTTAATGCAATCCTAGTTCTGTGCTGCGAACAAAATTCCGAGATGCAAATTGACTTTTTCCCGGGTTCTTGTGAAGGAGTACTTGACATTTTTCTTTCTCTCTTTGCTAAATGCCTTAGACAAAGTAAAAACAAACAAACAAGCAGCTTAAACAATGCTTCTCAACGTTGAAGCAGATGGCCATTCTGTGACTGTGTAATTTGGAGAGGTCAATCAACAGTTATTTTCGTACATTTAGATTATGTAAAACAGCTTATATATAGTGCAAACGGTATATGAAAACTATGTTAAGATGTACATTTAGTATAATAAATAACAGGTTAAAACCATTAAAATATGTTCAGTTATTTCCCATGTGTTTAATAACGTTAAGGTGTGACGGAAATCTATTTTGTAATTACCGAGTTTAAGTAAAAGACCCGGTTGAATTTGTCTGAGTTATTAGCCGCTTTTTCCTTTTTCCTTTCATGTCAATACCGTGGCCTCTGACCACTTCTAAGAACGAACGCTTTACGAGGTGTAAAAGCAGAGAATGGGTAGCAAATGGGTTATCGAAATAAGACGAAAATTCCCCTAACAAGTTTGCTGGTTTGAGGAATTTTCGAACACTCCTTGTTCAGTTGATACTTTCTTTATTTCCTTTCTTAAATCTCAATACAACATGCTAGCTCGGGTGTTGGAAACTGTACGATACGTTAATTATTCTTAATTTGATTGACATTTATAAGTGATTTCGTTTATACATAACCAAACAACATGTATGCGGCACGTGTTTATCGCCCCATATATGGCACTGTTCCACGTGCTTGCAACGAGACGTTGAGGGTGTGTTTCCTTCGAATAAGCTGAGAGTTGTGAGTGGGAGTAAACCGAAGCGTTGTAGTAAAATCGTTAAATCAAGTGAATAAATCGTGAGTTAATAAGGAAGCGTGGTACAGCTTTTCACGTTTTCGATACGAGGTCTAACTCATCTCTCTAGGAGAGTGTTGGTCTACAGCTTATAAAGGTGACAGTTATAACTACCTGTCAATATTTGACCAACATCACTATTTCTCACTTAATTAGCCTGCGAATCATGTCGAATTACGTGAAACAGTTTACTAAGTATGTACCTTCGGTTTCTTGATTCGACTTTCTGCCTAAAATTTCATACTTTTGCGGGTAACATCGGCCAAAACAAAAACAAGATTGATAATATAAAAACTATAAAGGACCCACTGCGTAGATTAGAATAACACTTAAAAAGATAACTTAAGAGAAAATAGCCCTTGAAGTTTGTTACATAACAACAGAATATACGGAGAATTCTAGAAAGAACGGCTTATCCAAGGTTCCGCCCCCAAAAGAACAACCATCTGTTCATATAATTCAACTGATCATAAATTCAGTGCGAAAGATCAAAAGAATAAGCTGTGTACACCTTTAATCACCTTACAGAAAGAGGTGTTAAACGTACTAAATTAAGAACTATTTTCTTGATCGGAAGTTCGACATGAAATTAATCTAAAAATGAGCCTTCATTTCATGCAGTTCATGTTGAATTCGTGATAGGTGAACAAGCAAGGGCCAATTCGACAAAAACAACAAAACTATACCCCAGCAAATGTTTTACTATAATGTGTCAGAAAAAAGTAAATTCCTACAAAGCGAAAAAATAACAATTACTACACAGACATACTACCTGAAAGCCACTGCAAAAGAAATTAAAGAAAACGATGAAAATAAAGCTGCTTACCAAATACAGAAGATAACTAGGGTTAGCGATTGGGAAGACCGAGAAAAGGAAAAATCTACTTCTACGAACACTGATTACGGATAGGCACAAAAAACTCTGGTAAAAAGAAAGGGGCGTGACAACAAACTAGATGACTAAATTTACATACAGCACGTAACAAAAGGGCGTAATGAACAAAATACCGAAGAGCAAAAAAAAAGTACACGATAAATGGAAAAATCTGTCTCGACAATAGGAGAATATGCCATAATCATAATAATATTTATAATCGCTAACAGCTTCATATAAACTTTTGTGAAGGATCTTATGCTGTGAATATACATCAAACGTCCCTGTAGAACTGAGTTCGACACGTATTTGATTTTGTTGTTGAAATTCGTCAACTCATCAGAATTTGGCAAAAAACGCAGTATGAAAAAGCGGTGGTCACAGGCCCTACTGTCACTCTGATCTTCAAAAACAGTGCTGTTATGTTCTATAGTTCTATACATGCATCACAACTGTAAGTCATCAAGACCCTTGCAATACTTAAATCAGTCACCTCATACTCCGGACGCTAGTTTTTCAAACAAGAGATATAACGTCTCCTTGACCAACATAAGGGGAATTCTCATCTCAACCCGTTATTCTTAAAACTAATAACTTCATGACTCGATGGGTCGTCTATAACGGTAAACAGCATAAATATAAGGGCTCCTGCCTACAATAAGAATGAAACTCACCTTGGCACCCACAGAGTAATTACTTTTGAGCGTAAGGATGAAAAACGTCGCCAACTAAGTGAGTCGGGCAAAAACGTCCTTATCATGCTTACAAAGCATTTAAAAGAAAGTGGTACGTGTACGTCGTATCACATTAAATTTTGAAACGCCTCAGGAGGTTTGTTGCTATAAAGAAGCAATAAGCCTATTTTTTTTTGAGGGGACGTCCCAGCGTGTACCAAGCGCGTTACAAAATGATATGTCTTTGTGCTGAACTCAGAGGAAATTTACCGCGTATGGTCGTATTTAATTTTTGGAGGCTCTTGCTGGAAAATTTTGGTGCCATTAGCTGTGCGAGAGGCATAAACAACAACTAAAAATCAATTCTTAACCTGGGCTGATACATATAGCAGTAGAGGAAGTTTGTTGCCTCGCCACGCGCCAGAGGGCGTACAGGGGTGTGAGTGACAAAATGAATTCAGTTCTCAAACACACACTTTACCGCTTAGTCTTTTTATTGTAGCTCCATCGCTCAAGAATCTTTCAATACTTGAGGCTAATTGGTCTAATCCCTTGGCGTGCTTTAGGAGGTCTTCGTATCAAATTCGCACTTGTTCGTCTTGCGTCGCAAATCGCCCTCGGGCCTTGAATTGAAAATTCGAGCGTGAATCCAAGTTTTTAACTTTTTAAGCTTCAAGAACTCAAGAACTAGATGAAAAACAGGTGAAAATGATGAGTGTAGTGGATAAATTTTCACATGCCTTGCAAATACTGTTTACATGCCCTCCACATGGCTAGTGTTACATGCATATTAAATTTTGATGTGCATGTAATCAGTCACCCCGTTTTCCGGAAGATAGTTTTCAAAATATGAATAAATCACCTCTACGTAAACGACAAAAGGGGGACTCTGATCTCAACGGATTATTCTAGAATTGGTCACTTCTGGACTTTAAATACACGGGTCTTTTAAAACGGGCTCCTGCTTGCAGAACTAAACTTCGTTGGAATTTTCAAAGTTAGTTTTACAGAATCTATGGATGAATTTATTGTTATTTACAAGGCACGCTGGGGATATGTACAGAACATATCGAGAACTTGGAGGGTCAGACAAAAACGCGGTGATTATCGTTACAAAACATCTAAAGGAAAGTGGTACGTGTCGTTCATATCAGTTTTTCAAATGCCCTGGGGTTTATTTTTTTGGATATGGCATTTAGCATATTCAAGTTTTAGCAACAGCTGGTATGCATTAAGCGCACTACACTTTTAATGCAGTAAATTGTTGTCAATTTGATCAGGTTGTCAAATGATTTCGAGAGCAATTTGGCACAAATATGCACGAGTAACTCTTTCAAAGACCAACAAAATTGCACAGACCCAAAGGGCAAGTGAAATTTATGGCCGAAAGAAAGTTTAAAGTCTGGTGAAACAGTTTTTGCTATCCTTTTCCTCTAAACTACTCTTTTCTTTACTGGAATACCTCTCTCTTACATTATATTACTTGAAAACTGGATTTCTCTCAGCTAATCAGAGTGAAGACATTTTTTCTAGCTTACTATTACAGTCCAAATGATTGTCTCCGCAAGAGAAGAAATATGGTCGGCAATTAGCAATAATAAGTAATAGTAAGCAATAGAATAATTGTTAGAATGAAGTGACTGTAGCCGAGCATACAGTTTATGTTCTTAATTGTATTTCCTTCAATTTCCTCAGTGTTACGTTTGTTTTTATATTCGTCGACAGCCTGACGTTGAAAGCGTGACGGCAACGCACCTTTAGTTTTGAGGTTACGGGTCCCTGATAGACCAAAATTGCGGGTGTACTTAATAGCAATTTAGGGCTATTGGCTGTTTCGTTTTAATCTGTGCTCCCCATAACCTTCCGGTGGCTCTCATTTTTGCGGTTCTCTCTCTCTCTCTCTCTCTCTCTCTCTCTCTCTCTCTCTCTCTCTCTATCTCTCTCTCTCTATCTCTCTCTCTCTCTCTCTCTCTCTCTCTCTCTCTCTCTCTCTCTATCTCTCTCTCTATCTCTCTCTCTCTCTCTCTCTCTCTCTCTCTCTCTCTCTCTCTCTCTATCTCTCTCTCTATCTCTCTCTCTCTCTCTCTCTCTCTCTCTCTCTCTCTCTCTCTATCTCTCTCTCTCTCTCTCTCTCTCTCTTACTGTGTTTCAATTTACATGAACTACTATATTTCCTTATACTCTTGTTGCGATTGAATTTTCGTCCCAGTTTTCGTGTCTTATCACGTTGAAATTAGTCTTTCCCCGTTTTGACCAGCAATTGCGCTCGCTTCTGTACTCTAGTAAAAGGTCTTCTCTTTGAGTTTGCTTAGTTTGTCACAGTTTCTTTGTAGAAAACTTGCAATTTAATCTTACGGCTGAGTGTTTTGTCCACGTTAAATAAAGTTATCTCTACATTTCTATCTTTTCGACGCTTTGCCATTCGCATTACTCGTTTCATTTTTTCATTTGACATGTCTTCCTCGTCGTTTCCATCTGAGCCTCTTTTTTTCTCTTCCGTTTGCAAAGCATATAAAAAAGATTTAAGTTGGCGTAATGTTAGCCTAAAGCTGTTACAAAGTTCCGCTTTACGTCACATTTACATTATGTAAAGGCAAAGCTTTACGCAGTTTTTACGCTATGACGTAAAGCTAGAGTGATAAGACTTCCCTAAGAAGTGCAAAGGTAGTGTAAAGTAGAGATTTACGCCAGCTTTACCTATACACATAAATGAAGAGTATAAGCGTCGTCAAGCCAAATTTACTCTTGGCGTAAAGTCAACTTTTTTCTTGAGTGTTGAGGAGCTGTATAAACTGCTTACTTATTGTGAAAATTCAAATCCTATTAGAACAGAAACTAAACATGCAGCTTTACTTTATATGACTTAAGGGAAACATGAAAGCAAAACTGATTAACTGGTTGCCCTCTTTTAGAGTCTGATTAAAAAGTTGTTTATTAGGAATAGGGACAGTCAATCCATCAATCAATCCAACTGCTGTGTTCACAAATGAATATAGGGGGGTAAGTTTCTAAGAAAACTGTGGTGCTGCGTCGGTGGGAGAGTATAACAGGTAATTTAGTGTTAACAACTGAGTTGAAAACGTAAATTGGCCACCATAAAGAGTAAAAAAGCTAAGTTTACTCTTTACGGTGGCCAATTTAAGTTTTCAACTCAGTTGTTAACACTAAATTACCTGCTGTGTTCACAATCTTGTATATTTGTCATAAAAACATGCTCTCGTGCATGCATGCATGTAATTAACATTTGAACATTTCTTAGGAATAACATGTAGGACATTATTTGTAATCTTTGTCGTATTTGAATAATTTTTCTGAAATAAAATCACAGAAAATGAAAACCTTGTTTTAAAAATATCAATCAGTTATATAATTATTGAGAAGGCAATAAGTTCAAAAATTTGAAAACATTATTTTTATATAATTTGAAATATGAAAATTTGGAAACAATTGAAAACAATAAGATAACTGAAACATTGAAAATTGAAACTTTGTTCTGATATCAGTAGTCAAGATGTGTACATGTACAACTGAAAATTTTGCTCCAATCTTACTTGAAATATTGTCAACAGAGAGAAAAATTAAAAACCTGTTCTAATATTTCTATTGAAAGTAAGCATATTTAAGAATTATATCTATAACATTGTTCCGTTTCACTTACTGCAGTAACATTAATAATGAAAATTGAAATTTTTGATCTCTTATATCACTACAGAAAATTAGTGTTACAGAAAATTGTAAACTTTTTTCCCACAAAATACATGTAAGCAAACCTGTGATGAAGCAATACAACCGCCCGAAAAACTCAACTATCTTTAAAACTGTTCCAAATTACACAGGCAGGCATCGAGAGCAAAACTATGAGGAGGTGATTTCCACACGTGTTAGTGACGTAAGCAAAATAATGAAGACCGCTGACCGGAAATGACCTTCTGATTAACAACAAGTGAATAGATGAACGAAATTGATCTAAATATTTATTATACTGTTCAGAATATTCCACAAAACCTTATAGAATTGATGAACTGGTGAAAAAGTTCGCGATCGCCTACGAGCACTGTCCTTTTTTTAGAGTTAGTATTTTTCTTTTTGGAAGTCTTGGGGGTTAAATTGGTACCTGGCATCAAGGAAGGAGCTGCAGTTGAAGGCAGTGCACTTGGGGATGGGGTTGCCACTACTTGATGATCTGTCCTGTGGAGGGAGGGGGAAGCCACTATTGTTTAGCAGGTTCCGTAGAATGGGGTGACCATTGTTGGAAAACTGACACCGGTAGTTGGAAGAGGGTTTCGGGAAGTGAGGGAATTACTGATGTTGAAGGACGGGTGCTGAGAGATAAGGTGGTCATTGTTTTGGGACTGGTACTTGTAGAAGGCTGATGAGCTGGGGTAGGAGGGTTACTCTTGTTGGACAGGCTCTGTGGGACGTATGGCGGCCGAGTTTTAGGGGATGGAGTTGTGGTTGCTTGAAGTGGAGTGACAACTGCCTCTTCAGATCTGACTGCCTAATCCAGACCTCTTATGGGCTGGTATCGTGTTGATGGCCTTGCATGGGCCCGTCTTGTCACCAGATTCACCCTTGCTTCTGGACGAAGGCTCCTGATGTATACATCATCAAGGGCTTTCTTGACCTGTGACTGTCTAGACCTTTCCACCGGTGACTTTTCCACAAGATACCTAGTAAGGTGCCTTTCTCCATTTTCATCCTCAGAAAGGTCACTCATCCGAGCTAGGGTAGGTCAAGCATCCTACGGCCAACCCCACCATGGCCTTTTTCTCCTCTGACCAAAGCATGTTTCTGAGGGATGCGAGTTTCTTCTAAATTTTCTAGGAAATCAGAGAAAGAACACAAAAGTCAGCAATTGTACTATCTAACTAGAGATACACGCAAACTTTATACTGAACGTAAATCTGACTCTTCAGCCTATACCTTGATGCAAGCTTTACGTCTGATGACGTTAATCTACCTTAATGCGCCTTTACGTGCATTATACTTGAAAACTGACGTAAAGTTGCTAAACGAACTTTACGCAGATTTACGCAACTTTAATTTACCGTAAATCTCTTTTTTATAATTGGCTGTCTCATTCGCAGTCTCTAGATTCTTGTGTTAATAGAAAGAATTCTTAAAGGGCATGTAAACCCAAAAAACGTTCATTTTCTTTTCACATAGATGTTTAGTAAATATATCAAGTACACCAAAGGTACCATTCGTTTTTTCTCAAAAGTCCATTTTCACTTTGTAAAAGCTCTTCCAAATTCGAAACATTCGCCATCTTGAATGGCGCCATCTTTCCTGTGACGTCACGGGTGGACCCTACAAAGTCTTGTTTTATAATCGCGTGAGGCACGAAGGAGTCTTTTCTACAGCCGTAGTCGCCGGTCTTGTCATGATTTTTTTACTTACAGTTTGCTTCAATATATTCAATTTTTTTCGTAATGGTAAAGCGTTGTGTCGTCCAGTTTTGTACTGATTTAAACAAAACTGGGCATACAATGCAAATATTTTCAAATGACGCAAATTTGAAGCGACAATTTGTGAAATTTGTATAAGTGAAAATAGCCGATTTCGTCGGCTCGACGAAATCGGCTATTTTCACTTGGACAAATTTCACAAATTGTTTGTAGCAGTAATTTTTCTTCCTGGTGCTGTACCGAAGATTCAGGCCTTACTAGAAGCAAATTATTCGGAAGCGTAAAAACGACCCATACAGTCGGTAGACGACGAGGATTCGGAAGTGGCCGATCGAACTGAGAAAGAAGTTGAGCTCTTCAAAAGTTAGAGGTCAACGGAGACAGTACAAAATCGATTTACATGAAAACGTTTCGTTAATTAAACAACGATAGCTTTATTGGTTCTCTAAAAACATCTTTTTTCTCATCTAATGAAAGATTATGGGGAAGCCAGTTGTTCGGGAGCCAGCGCTGAGCCCATAAAAGACACTGACTCCTCTGATCCTTTGCCTGAATTCGAAACACGTATCAAAGAAAGAGAATTCGTTGATGTCAGTGTGTAATAACGTGATCTGGAATTTTGTTGGTTCGATGCAAAGAATTCTATACAGGATCCCATAATCAACCCTTATGTTGTATAAGAAAATCCATGCCAGCCCCACTTGGTGCTTCCTTTGAGAAACCCTGCAGAGAAACAGCAGAAGAATTTGTGTCACGATTTTCACAGCAGTGAAAATACATTCAAAGGTCAGTAGGACAATATTCATCATTTTGAGTACAACTTAAAAGATCCTGATTTCAGCTAGCAAAACTATCTTTTCAGTATTTCAAATCGAAGCAAACACAAACAGGGTTGGATAATTATGAAGGCCTCACAAGGAAATGTATATGGTACAACTTGTTTATCGATAGAAATGCTTCGGAGATGAAGGAAAGCAATACATAGATATCTCATAAAGAACGGGCATAACCTCCAGTGCTGTAAGACATAAATAACTAAGATCTGCATTAACATATACCTTTATTTCTCTAAAAGGTTTGGCGGTTTTAATCCAGTGTAAGGCGATCCAAAATCCGCTGGAAAAATGTTTCGGATATTGTTTAACGCACAAGATGGCACAGCGACCCTGAAGTGTTTGCCGAGATATTCCCAACACCAACGAATAAGCTATCTGTAGGCAATTTAGCGAAATTTCCTGCCAAGAAAGAAGCGAAAAACAACTAGCTCTAGTATTGTATTATTAAGTCAAATCGATCTCAAAATGTAACAAAACAGATGAAACAGAAAACATTTAGCTTACTCGTTTCCGGTGTGATTATCTGTGCCTTGCTGCTGCCTGTACGCGCACTTGGCCGTCTCCAGCACCCAGAAATCAATGCAAATTGACTGAAAACCTGGATGCTCAGTGATACAACTTATCTAGGTTTCAGGCCCTTGCTACTCTACTTTTTGCCACAATTGCCCGATTTCTGTACAACAAACACTTTCATGAGTTGTCGGCATTGGTTGACAAGTTCCACACTCGCACCTTTGATAATTTTATATAAAACACTCTCAGAAGCTCAAGTTTAAAAAATTTCTGTTGCATTCTTTTAGATTGTACCCTCGCTTTATTAGATTTTCATGTCAAATACAAATAAATCACACAGTAAATTAAATACCAGTCTGAGTTTCCGAGACGGTCGCATCGCTGTCGACATATTCTGTACCGTCTTCGTGCGGATCGCTTCAGTGAACCCTACGCGGCTCATATTGTTAAGAACGTGGCCCAGACTCTCCTGAAGATTCTGGATTATCCCCATTGCTGTCATGTACTAAGCTTAAGGCATTCGAGTCGCTATCTTCTGAAAAAATATCTTCCAAACTACCGCTACTTACACGAACTCCCACACCAGTTCTATTGGGGAATATGTGTTGCGCAATATTTTAGTTCCACCGCTTACGTCACGACTTCTCGCTATTGTTTTTACCGGAAATGGAATTTCAGTTGAAAATGCCGATTTTCTCCTAAAATAAGTCGAATTGGACAAAACGAATTTCAAATTCGTTTTCTACGCCACTTTTTACACAGTATAAGAAAAACATTTATTTTTGGGTTTACATGCCCTTTAAGCTCATTTACCCCGAGGGTGGAGCGGTTTTGATTCAGTGTCGTAAAACCATAGCCTAAGTAACCGTTAAGTAACGATCAAATTAAAGAGAATCCCAAAAAGTGCACGAGATACATACGGAACAATAGAATGAAGAATGATTTTAAAAGTGCGCGAGACACTTACGCAACAATCCGATGAAAGAGAATCCTAAAAGTGCGCGAGACACTAACGTAACAATCAAATAATAATCCTATAAGAGTGCGCGAGCCACTAACCTAACACTCGAATGAAAAAATCCTAAAAGTGCGCGAGATACTAACGTAACAATCCATAGAAAATCAGTCCTAAATTTCGCGTCATAATAACGTAACAATCAAATAAACAAGTGCGCGAGATACCAACGTAATAATCAAATGAGAACAATCCTAAAATAGTGCACGAGATGCTAACAAAACAATCCGATGAAAGGGAATCGTAAAAGTGCACGAGACACTAACGACAAACAAATGAAAAAAAATCCTGAAAGTGCACGAGATATTAACGTAACAATCCAGTGAAAGTCATTCCTAAAATGCGCGTGATGATAAGATAACTTTCGAATAAAAGAGAACCCAAAAAATGCACGAGATGCTGAAGTAACAATCGATTATAACTCAATCCTAAAATGTGCGTGAGAATTGCGTCATTTTTAAATAAAGGAGTATCCTTAAGATGCACGAGATACTAACACAACCATTCAATAAAAGAGAATCCTACAAGTGTGCTAGATATTCCAACGTGGAACAAGCAAATCGAAGACAATCTTTGAGGTGTGAGATATTAATGTAACAATCCAATGAAAGAAAATCATAATCTCGTACCCTGATCATACTTTGCAACTGAAATGTTGTAACCACCACGAAAGTAAGAGAATCCTAAAGGTGTGCGGGTTACTAACACGACAAGCCGATGAAAAAGAATCGCAAAAGTGCGCAAGATACTAAACATAACATTCATTATTCATAACAAAAAAAACCATAAAAGCGAAATATTAATTTAACTCATAGAAATATATCTTCCTTGTAAATAGCAACTGTTGAAGGCCCTGAAATTTAACCATCAACAGTCAAAGGCCTTAAAAAATTAACAGTCCTGGATGACGCATTGTGAAGCATACACCACAAAAATAGAGCCAGTCCCTCAGGATAACCCATACCCCGGATGTGTGGTGGCCGCGGTGGTTTGGCGCGCGTTCGAATGGAGTGTTGATTATTCCCGCCATTGTTGTTAAATTTATCATGGCTGTCGGTGAGAATTTTTACAACTTCTCAACTTCCTTCTTTCCGTGATGGGTTAAAAGTCATTCAAAAGGTTCTCTGGTTATTTCTACGCCTTGTGTGCCAAGCTTTTGTTTTATGTTGAAGGCTTTGTCTCGATAGCATGGATACAAGCGTGCCAATCGCTACACTAGCTGGCATCAGTAGCCTCACCGATCGTAAGTTTTTTTTGGAATTTTTTGCAGAAATTATCTATTTTACTGCTTTTTTTTCAGTGTGTAACATGATAATTCAAGTGGTATATGTGAGTCAAGGGAACGTTGAAAGAAGATGGATGAATGAGTCGGAAATCTCAAATTTTCACTTAATTTCTTTTTAACTTCCGTTGATAATATATTTTGGGCAGCCTTTGCATTCAGTAATTCATTCATTAACAAATGTTTCTTTCGTTGTAGTGCTTCCAGAGTTACCATTTCCTGGGCCTTCATCTTCCAGAAGATCAAATACTTTACTTCGTAGTCCAAAGGTTACGGAAGAAGCTAGGGAAGTACTCAATCGACCTGACCGTTCTCTCGTTCAACAACTTTCTCAGGCACTGTGTATTTCAAAGTCAACTTCAGACCAATTGTGAGTAATTAGAATTTATAGAAGTTTTTAATGAAGTCGTATATTCATTAGAATGGCTTCCTTAGACAGTTTATCTCTTCTGATCAAATGTGGTTCTTTTCATTTCAATGGTGGAAACAATGAAAGTCACGAAGATGAACTTTTATACCAAGTCACGTCATATCATACTATTTTAAGAATGATTTATAAATAGTACGTGGAGTAACTTTTTGTTAATCCTTCTGTTTCTTGTCTATTTTATAATGAACAATAATTTTTGAAAAGGGGAAAAATAGTAATGTTTTGATTTTTTAAAACTGAACTGGCACTGTACTGGTTTGTTGATAAAAATGCAAAACATTGCAAAATGGCAGATCTGAATTTGAAATGTGTATGTAAAAATGAAATTGCTGTTAAATGTTCATTTACTCCCCCTAAAATATATGCTATTTTTTCTACTTTCCCTCTTGTATTAACATTCTGGTAGTTTTGTTTGTGATTTTTCTTCAATTCTGAAAGTAATTGCTGCATTTCATTTATGATATCATAATACTCTAATTTTAGCACCAGTTACTGCCTTTTTGTATTTACATATAACAGTGACCAGATGGAATTTAGTGCCAAAAAATTATGGATCTTTTCCCAAGCATATAGCCATATCCAAAGAAAAAATAAAGGACTAAAGACAAGTATTCTATACCTTGGTGAATGGGTTTTTTATCATAAAATTTTAAGGGTTTTCATTTTCAAATTCTGTAGCATTAGATAAAGTTTGGACTCGAGGCAGAACTTGAAAAGCATTTATTTCAGACACTGACTGCAAGAAAAATAGCAATCTTTATTTTAACTCCCTCTTGGCCAATTTACTCATACTTACACACACTGAAAATTGAGCTTTGAGCATTGGCTATGTAGAATAAGTTAAGGGTTAGCAAAGCCTGGCAGCCTTACAAGCTGGGAAGTTTTAGTGATAAAGTGCTTTTGATTGAGTGTTGTAAAACAAAAACCTCAGTAATCACAATTGCTATCTAACATTTTATTGTTATGTAGGATCTTGAAAGATGGAACAAATCAAGATGACAGCATTTCATGCCAAGGAAGCCCACTTCTTCTTCAAGCGATTGTTTCGCAAACACCCAATGTGTTTAATTCTCAGTCAGTGAAAACTGTTTCTGAAAGCTACCAAGATCCACAAGGTAACCTGCCAGTATGTAAAGTGTGATAGTGTAAACCATTGTCAAAGACTATTAACTTGTAACAGACCAACATCACTTTGTGTCTTTATACATTTTTAAAATACTGACAAGGAAAAAAACTTTCTTTAACTATTAAGAGCATCATTAGGTGGTGATTGTTTCCTTTATTCTCATGTGAAGTTTGAGCCAGGCTGTGCCATTTTGCCAATCCTACACTGCAATTGAAATTGTCCCTTAAAAAAACAGCTAAGGGGATAATTTGTCTCCTTCAAAATTTAGGGAAAAACTCAAAAGGAAGCACACACGAAGAGTTTTAATTCAGTACAGAAATTGCAAGCTAAAACAGAATGTGGAAAGTATATTTTATCAGACGTTTAAAGTTCATTCTAAAGGCATGTTTCAGTCACGCTCTACTGATCAGATATGTCTCATGCTCAAGCAAGCATGGTGAATGCACCGGGCAATCTTTACTGTACTTTTCACAAACATGCGAACTCTAAAGTTCAAAAGCCACCCTCACAATTGCTTTTTTCACTGCTGTCAATCATAATTACAATCGCAAGCAACAAATCTTGAGACACAAAAAGACACAAAAGAGATTGAAATCACCAATCACAAATCACAAACCATGACCTTTTGAACCCATTAAAGTAAATTTTTGTTTCCTTAAGAGGTCCATTAAGATGATTGACAGCAGTGAAAAACACAATCAGACAATTTCAATTGCAGTGCAGGATTGGTGCAATGGTGCGGCCTGGCTCAACCCTGCAGAGCAGCAAGGATCTCTTTGAATTTTGCCAAATAAGGAATACCATTAGCCACTTGGCTTGTGCAAAGTGCAAGCCTGTGAGCCATGCAGTAGATAGATACAAGAAATGGACTATCATCCTTCATTCGTTTTGAAACTCCATTGTTTTTTCCTGTCATGACACTTACTCCACTGCTGCCAAATCCTTTCATTTTGTCTTTGAGCAAGTTTCTCTTTTCCATTAGCAAGTTAACAGCAGTGGTAATAGTATCAGCCTTTCCATTCTGAACATTGATGTTTTCTAAAAAGTGCAGTTCGGGGTTAAATTCATTCAATAACTTAACATAAACAACAAGATTTTCATGATTAATGACATCAGTTGATTCATCGATTAACAGGGAAAAGAATGACTATCAATGGCTTCTACTAGTTTGTCAATGTTAGACTTTAGAACAGTAGCAATAGTGTCTTGCATACCTTCAGCACTTTGATGAGATTATTTTGGAGCATTTCCTCCCACTTGAAGATTTGTTTGAGGCCAACTTCATCCAGAAAATTGAGCAGTGAGTTGTACATCCTCCTTGGCCAGCCAGTAGACGGCTCTTATTGCTGTGAGGATGACTTGTGATTGTGCTCTAAAAACATGGTGCTGTGTGTTGTTGAATGTATCCCTCATAGCTTCTTCATTAACAGCATCCTCATGTTCTTTACAGTCTTTATGTCTATGCAGAGTTGAGGTTCTAAAATTTGTACACCCTTTTGCTGATGCAAAGGAGTTTGTCTTAGATTTCTGACAAAAATAGCAGAACATCACCTCCTTTTCATAGTGCAACCATGTGTGATCTGCGACCAAGTTTTCTGGAAAGTTCGTGATTTTTTCGGTTTCTTTCGATCCTCATTTGTTTCTTCCTGATTAAAACACTATTCTTCTACGGTATCATTTTTCTTTAATTCACTCTGGCTTCGATTTGGAGTGAAAAAGCTTTCTAATCTTCAAACATGTTTTTGATGTGACATGTTACCACACTTTTCACAAACATGCAAATTTTGAAGTTCAAAAGCCAACTGACGATTGTGTTTTTCGCTGCTGTCAATCATCTTGACAGACCTCTTAGGAATGAAAACTTTACTTTGACAGCTAGATCCAACAGAGGAATTAGTAAATGTATGTGTACCAGTAATTAAGAAAGGATTTGAAGTTTACAAGGGGATGCTAGGACGAGATTCTGCTGTGAAATGTTTTGAAGTATAAAGCATAGTCATTGATCCTCTGTTTAAATATAACAAGGAAATAAAGTCTCAACCAATAACTTAAATTTTTTTGTTTGTATCACTTTTCTTGTATTACAAGGATCAGGAAAAAAATGATTTTGTTGGCTTGCCAGTATAAATGTAAAAAAAAAAAAATGTTGAATAAAAATTAATTTGTCTGTCCCCCTAATTGTCAAATTGTCCCCCAGTAATCAAATCCTAGCTCAAACCTTGCTCATGACCTTAATGTTAGACTCAAGGGTGATATCGTATGGTGGGATTAGATGCTAGTCACTCTTACATGTCAAAGGGTTAGGGGCTGAGAGGTATTAGAGCACTGGAACTTCAAACACCAACTAAAGTCAAGATGACTGTTGAAAACAGCTTGCCAAATTTGCAACTCTTACTTCAAGTTGAGTTCTTGTTAATTAAAATAGTCCTGGTTTGAATGCTAGCATCTTTTAACCCTTTCACTTCCAAGATCTCATTGGTAATTCTCCTTACTGTCTACTATACAATTCTTATAATGTTAGGTCAGAGAATTTGATACTGGATCAACTAATAATCCCATAATTGATATTTTTCTTTATTCTCATCACCTACCTGCTTGATATTGTATTGATTTTGAAAGGAGAAATTCTGTCTTGGTCACTTGTGGGAGTGAAAGGGTTAAAGTTAGTTTTTGTTATTGTTGCAGGTTATTCTCCAGTGGGATACAACCCAATGTCCCCTCGCCAGAGAGTTAGTCCTTCAAATGTGAGATCGCCATTGTATGCTGGTTCTCCTGGAGGGTTGCAGGCAAACTCTCCTTACATGAACTCGCCAGAACATGCAGCTAGTCTGCGGTTAATGGCATCCAGTCCTCACACTTTGAAAGCACAAAGCCATCCAGTACCATATCCTCAGTTTAGTGGAACTGCTCAAGGTGCCCATAACACTGCTAGACAACCAAGATGTATGTACACTCACACACATGACTTGTATCTGAACTATGAAAAATTATTTCATCTGAAATTGTAGACTGTAAATTGTTGAATTGAGTAAACTGATCTGCTGTACTGTAAAGGTAGGAAAAATATACAGTGGGATTGGAGTGAAATGTGGGTTGTTGAGGGCTTAGCTCATTAGACCAATTGGGAAGAAGTATAGATTGGTGTGAGAAATGACTGATGTACTTGTATACTGTATCTCTTAAACACAAATGGGAGTCTGGGTGCTATCATGGGGGATTTGTTACTATTTGCAACTGTCTGACTCTGTACAAATCACCCTTGTTGAGAGTAATATATTTCTGCTTCTCTCATCAGTGTAATTCTCTCCTAAATTCTTAGGAAGCCCCTTAATGGGCTATAAGCATCTCTACATAATAAATAATAATAATTATAATAACTGTTTTATCTTAACTAGCTGAGAGTGCTGTACATATAAATGGAGGCTCACCAAATGTACCTTTGATGCAACCTCAAATAGTGCTGACTCCAACTCAGGCATTTTCACCAGCAAAGACAAGGCATGGTAGACATTCTCTCTCCAAGAGTGAACTACAGCAAAGTACAAATCAGAATGTGCCCAATAGTGATCAAGGTTGGTTCCTCAGACCTATCACTTAAAATTCATTAAAGTGGTACCAAAGGCTAATTTGGTGAATTTTCAACAATTTTGGGAATAAAATGTCTCATGACAGATTTATTGCTATTGTTTAAACATGTGATATAAGATTCTACATATAATCTGAGATAAAAATAGATTACATGCTTAATTGCTTGCTCATGGTTGTGACGCAGCCTAAAAATTAGAAATATCATTGAAAATTTTAGATTAAAAAGGCTGACAAAAAAATTAATGTGTTTTTGTTGTTTGGAAATGTAAGTGGTCAGCTATAGTAGAGCTCTTTCCCAAGTTGCATCCATGGTTAAGAAGTGCTTCATATTTAATTACCAAATGGTTACTTATGAAATGGATTGTCAGAAATGTCTTATAAAAGAAATACTGCACGAATGGCAAACACCATTAGACCAGGATCTTACCTGTATCTCTATTTTGCTGTGAGATTTTAGGTTGTTTTTAGAGAGTCTTTCTTTGTACCTGATAGAATATCATTATCCTTTGTTGTATTAAGCATTTATGTACAATGAGTATTTTTGCTGCCTGATGTTTGTGTGCACAGGTGTATTAAAAGCCCCCCATCCTAGTGAGAGACAAAGGAACATTGACTTGTCTACAACTGTACAAAGAAACTTGAATGAAAATGAATTTTACCAATCTCATACTCAAGTTGGGAGAGGAAGTGTTCATAATCAGAGTGTCTATGATAGCCTCAGTGCCCTGGAGGCACTTGCATCACAAAATGGCTTTAATTTTGATCCCTCAGTTCTTGGACAAGCATCACAACAGCTAGCTGCAATTAATGAGAAGCAAAAGAATACTCATTTACTTGCTAGAACTTCTGGACAGTCACATAATCAGGAAAGTATGTTGAATAGAACAAGTGAACGAGAGTCAAAATCTAAAAAAAGACGTAAATCATCCAAAAGCAAATCCGAGCTTGACGTTGAGGATAACCCTGGTGAACTTACTTCAATGCAGGTGTACAATTCTCAGATTGTAGAATTAGACAATATGCTCAAGGAACAACAAGGTGACATACACTCACAGTGTAGATCTTCAAGATCAAGTAGGAAGTCTGTGGAAGACCCTTACAGAACTAATGTTGATGCTGTTGATGAAATGCACACCTTAGCACCTATGTCAGCAATGTACTTACATAAAGAGGAGCCAACACATTCTAATATCCTGCCAAATAGAACTGAAAAACCTTTGACGCCTGAACACAATCATCTTACATCATCAAATTTAAAGGTGTCCCCTTCTCTCAAGGGACTTCAGTTGTACGTTCCAAAGCTAGTCATAACAAAAGTGAAGCAGCGAAGAGGTTCTAAAGAGGTAGAGACACATCAAGTAAGAGAGGTGTTACCAGATAGTGAAAGTGAGATACACAGGAGCAAAAAGCGAAGGAGGTCTAGTGATGATATGGGTAGAATCAACAGCAGCCATGAATGGGATGAAGGTATTAATTTTTTCCTCTTTATTCATATTTGTTGATAAGAACTGAAATCTGAGGTTGTACTTTCCTTTAGACTATCACTAAGCTTTGATGAATACATGTACTGTACAATTTACACTAATATGAACAACAACAGTAAAGTTATTATTTGGTAGAGAAGAGAGGAAAAGGGGGGTAGAGGGGAGTTACATGAGAGCATTGTCATTACTTATCTTGTGTCAAGACTTGGAGAACATTACATGAGGTTTAAAGCAAAGGGGTATCTTCATCAAAGTGGTTGGCTACAGAGTAAGATATTTTATGAACAGGTCTTAAAAGTGTGGTGAATCTTGTCTGATCTGCAGACACAATAGTGCATCATTTGTGAACAAAATATGTACACTGACCCAGTTGCACTCCTTTATAGCCCCACCTAAGAAGAGGAGTAAAAGCAAGAAGCAAAAAGTCAAAGAAACACATGAATCTGAAGGTAAGATAGAACAACTTTGAATAGAAAGCTCAGTTTATGAGATATAGTGTGAACCTCTGTACATGTAATTCTGGATCTAAAGTGTAACTGTGCTTCTCACAAACATTATCATACTCAGTACAGTTTTGAAACATTGTTTAAACTAGGTAAGTGCTTGAGTGTAAGTGCTAGAAGGGTAATGTTTCACTTGTCCATTTATGTAGAATGCATGACTGTATGTTTGTTGAAAGCAAAAATGACACTTGATATTGGTCTCTGTAATTTTAGATATCATGGAGACACCAACCTTCAGGAAACTGGGAGATTTACTTGAGAACCTTTTTGAATTTGATGATGAGTGTAATGCACCAAGCTTTCATGATTTGGGTAAGTTAATGAGGGTGATTCCGAAGGAGTAGAACATTTTGTATATTTTTTATGAAACTTGGTAACTGCTGTGAAGATTGGAGGAGTTGTTAAAAATGTTGTAAAAGTGGAGGGTCTATGTTTTTTTGGTAAAAGACAAAACTATTTTTAGAAATTGACATTATGATACATGTTGATTAAAATACTGGTAATGGTTTACTTTCTCTCACTCAAAGATGATCAGGAACCGAAGCCAGAAACCCTTCTTTCAAGATCTATTGTGCAAGAGTTTTATGCTGAAATGGCAAAGCTGAAATCTTTAGGAGTTTTGCATAAGGTGAGGCACCCATGTACCAATAAGTTATAGACATTGCAAGTGAATGCCCTTTGTGGTGGGTGCAGTCAAAACCATACTAAGTACCCACACACATCAGTGTGCAGAAGGTAATGTTACAGTAAATGATCTAATCTATTAGTATGGATTTAAATTCCCTACCAGTTATTGAACCTTTCTTCTTTCTATTCTAATCAGGTGCCCTCTGATGATTTGATGAGGCTTCTACAAATAATGGAACGGCATATCAGGGATGGCTTACATTTACAGTTGCAGTGCAATGCAGACCAGGTGAGACCATGCATATGTTACAAACTTGGATATTGATTTCACCTTAATCCTTTGGTTTGGGTATGGGTATGGGTATGGGTATGGGTATGGGTATGGAAATGAACTTTGTACCTTACAGTGAGTGTAAAATTTCATTGCAACAAGCATACTTGTGTCTTATTCAATTATATTTTTAGATGTTTAATACCAAGAAATCTTTCTTGTATACCATTGTCTACTTTTCATTCTTGTAGCAGCATACCATAACCTAAGACAGACACAAAACATCGTCCATTGCCTTAAGGCATGAAAATTTGATGGTTGTTTTCATTATTTTCTGAAGTAAATTTCATTTTGAACTTTTACTGTTTATTTGTCAGGATGATGATGAAGAGCAAAGACTGTGGCGTGACCTATGCCTTGACAGAATGGTTCGAGCAGTAGAGTCTTCTTTGGTTGTTCTTATAATCCTGACATCTCCTTCCATGCCTAAACAGTTATATCTTGAAGAGGTCATTGCAAGGGTTATTTCATTCACCAAGTACCAACTAAGAAGCAACATTTTCCCTGAGTATGACCCCATCTACAGAGAATCAGATCCTAATGGTAAGAGACAAGTTTAGGTTGGTGAATGCCAAGTTTGTACATGATAGCTATTTGCTGAAGAGCAATTGGAAATCATTTTTTCAAAAGCAGTCATAGTGATTATTGATCAAAATGTATGTGTAAATTAAAAGGTTATTCATGTTTTTTGTCATACATCTGTAGTGTTCAACTTGTACATTATAGCATGAAATTCTAAGTTGATATGAAGGAATTAATTAACAAAACAAAAAAACTTGAGATGGAAATTTTTTTGCAAGCACAAATATTTTGTGGTGTTTACCTTTTGTTTCATAGCTGATGGTCTGAGCTATTTATCTTTGCAGAAAGTGTTCTTTTAATTCCCAAAGCCAAGAGAGCCAAGTCATCCAGTGCTAAGCTCAAATCCATGTCATTGTTTTACAATAAAGTTTGTGAACTTGTCTCACTTTTGGGAGATCTTGTGGATATCCAAACACTTACGGATACAGACATTTTACAGGTTGGGTTTTATTTTTAAACAACATAACAGTCTTAAAAATAGGATTCTCAATATCCATGTTTCCTTGCTTGTAAGGTGCTAAAATTCTTTTCTTTTTTTAGTGATCATAATCAATCTTTCTTTTTTCATTCTTCAGGTTTCAAATCTGGGGACATCACCTTTCTTTGTAGAAAACATTAGTGACCTTCAACACAGTGCTCTAAAGCTGGTTAGATCGGTATGTTCCCATCAAGACTTTTATGTCTTCTAAGATAATTATAATATACTGCAATCATAACCATTACAAATTCCTTGAATATTATTGGTGAATTTGCAGCTTCATTTTTCACTAATCATTTTATACAGTTGAAACCAGACAATGTAATCGGACAGTTGGCTGTAATCGGACACCTGTAATCAGACAGTTGAAGCAGCCAATCACACTAAGTCCACTCAGCTAATCCATCAATCACGGAAATGATCAAAATAACCATAGCAACAACCACTTATCCAAAGAAAAACTGGAGAATTTCCAAAATGGAGTAGTTTTTAACTTAAGACATTGTCTCCATTGGATATATTTTTTCTAGGTGTATTTTTTTTTTCAAAATTGAAATGGTTATGATTATATGGTAACAGGACTTCTTGTTGTCCAATTCTGTCTGTAATCATAGTCGTGATTAACAAATCAGACTCCTGCTCGATTGTCATCTGATTTTGTTAATCACTCGTACAATTACAAACTGAATTGGACTCCACTTGGTCCTATTACCATTATTAATTTGCTTCTGATGTTTAACTGCCAGATAGGTTGCTACTGTTTACAGCTCAAAGGCAGCTGTCTTTAGGCACATTTCATCAACTGAATGTCACTTTTAGGTATACATTCTGATCAAGAATAGACACTGATTAGAAATAATTATCTTTTAGACATTAAAGATAAGTAAAGGAACATGCTACATGTACTGAATAAGGAACAGGCTAGATAATCATTATGAAAGATGTTTTTTTGTTGTTGTTGTTTTGGTAGATATTCCGAAAATATGTCAAACATAGGGACTTAATCTTGGAAGACATTTTTGCATCATTAGCCAAACTCCCTAGCAGCAAAAGGACACTCAGGAGTTATAGGTTTGTGTACTAGAAAGTTTCTGTTATCAAGAACTTTATGTTTATTTTAGAATACTTGTTCCTCTCTCTTCCATATTGTAAAGTATTTAGAGGCTTCCAATAAGCCCTCTACACATTGTAAATTTGTTTTTTTTTTATTTTAGTCTTCCACTGTTATGGATTGTAACCTTTCAATAGAGCAAGACAAGAGAGATTTCTGTAACTTATGAGATTTACTGTTCTGTTTCCTTTCCTCAGACTTACTGGAGATCTCTCCATTCAGATGGTCACAGCACTGGTGCTTCAGCTTATTCAATCCTCAGTTAAAATTCCAGAAAATACTGATGACATGCAGGATGAAGCTGAAGATGATGAGAACAAACCACGTGTAAGCTGTGCAAATATTGCATCAGGCTTACCATTAGTACTTGTACTTGACAGACAAAAAAAATAATAGAGTAAAAAAGTCCTTTGGTTTTTTACTGGAAAATTCTTGAAAGTCCTCAACCATATTTCAGATTTGTAAGCCTTGATCTTGAAGTTTATTAAAATCAAGGATTGAGAATGGTATATCCAGTTTTGAGAGACTGCACATGTACACTTCAATGATGTATGTGTACTCTTAACATTTGTACTCCTTTAAGATAAAGGCTTGACATTTTCATTTGTTACATTGTAATAACTCCCCTTTTCCACTCAACATTTAGAAGTCTTAGGCATACTTTGTCCAAAAGGTATTTGCTATTGACAACTTATTTCAGATTGACGGTAACATCATTATCATCACATCATATGAGAATGCCCTGAGGACTGCACAGAATTTCTTGTCGATGTTTTTGAATAAGTAAGTTGTTTTATTATTATATGCATGCACAAGCACAGTAGATCTTCCCCATTTGAATTTTTATATTTTAAAAGTGTAATGTACAGTATACTGTATACTGCTCTTCTTCGTCCTTATTATGACATGTTGATCATGTGTAATTTTACTATGAATAATATTTAGCTCACGCAACTCATAATAAGCATTTAAAATTGTAGATGCATAAGCGTTGGTAAAGATGAAGAAGATTACAGGCCTCTGTTTGAGAACTTCCTTCAAGATCTGCTGGTTACACTCAACAGACCAGACTGGCCAGCTGCCGAGGTTTTGCTCACTCTTCTTGGCAGATTGTTGGTAACTCAAGTTTTATATACAGTACCTATAGTACACATGTTGTAATAAAAAGGCAAACTTGAGATTTGTATGGGCTGATACTGACAGTAGTTGACAAGGGTGAATGCCCCAGATCAATGTGCAAATCTGCATGAGCCTGTAGGGCAAGTGCAGTTTGTGGTCTTTGAAAAAATTTGCAAGGGCTTATTTATTCCAAATTGCACTCAAAATCATGAGGTTACGTATTAATTATATACATGAAAAAATAGGAGATAGCTTATCATAATTATGCAGAAGCAAGTGCGTGCATCAAGTGCAAAAATAACTTAATTAAACCCTGCAAGTGACATTGTGTGTTCAGTCAAAACAACGGCATACAATCAAAATGATAATATACAATGGTATTTTCACATCTTTAAGGTGCAAAAAAGTAAGTCTGGCTAAACAATTCAAGGAACTGTTCAGTCTGGTTTGTTACTTTGTATTGTATTGTATTGTATTGTATTAGATAGGAGGAACATTGTTTGTTAAAATTGTTGAATTTGTATTTCTGGTCAGATTTCAAAGTTCTGCAAGACTGTTAAATCTGTCTGATCCTACTTGTACACAAACTGTAATCCCCTAAAAATGTAGGACACAGTGCAGTGATTTTGTTGTTGCCCTCCAAAAATCACAATCTGGAGTTCAGCATGCAAGCATTACTTCCCCACATCTCACATACTGACTAATATACAAATGTAATCACAGACATTAATTTAAAAATGTATGCCTTTAATTTTCTGTTAGATTGTGACCTTTAACAATAAAACAAATGATGTTAGTCTGAGGGTTTCAGCCATCGACTATCTTGGTGTTGTGGCAGCTCATTTGAGAAAAGATGCAGTGAACAGTCAGCAAGATACAGAAAGCATTACAGAAATTTTAGTGGAGGTAACCAAAACAATATGATATGAATGACTTTTGATAAGGATTCATAGCACTGAAATAATATTGAGAAGTAAAATAATAAAAGCAAAAGTAGTAGTTTGCTCCTGATAGGAGCTCAACTGGTTTGAATAAACATTACTTATGTTATGTTTTAATTGTTTCATATAAGCAACTTGGGGAAGTCTCTGAAGACTCTGGTGATGAAGTTTCTCACCTGGTAAGTCCTATGTTTCTTGTAAACATTAGAAGTCAGGATGCTCCAGGAGAGATGGAGGGACAAGTTGCATGAAAATTCCATGTGTATGACTTAGGAACTTTTGCAAATATTCATGTTTCTGAGACAAAATTTAGTTGCTGCTTGCACAAAGTCAGTCTTCCTAAAAATTTTTGGAAGGTTGCATTAATGATCTAAGTTTCAGTTACTTTTTTTGGAAGAAGTACCAACTAAAAGTTTATTGCAGGTACTTGTTTTAGTTACTTTCCTCAGTGTTCTAGCTTTAATATACTCCTTGACGATGGCTGACAGATGGAAGGCATCATCATAAAAAGATTATTATGTCTCAAACTACATATGGAGAGTTGATTTTCATGTTACTCTTTTATCTCCTGGATTGACATTTTGCTCCACAGAAAAGTATATAAATTTGCAATATTTTTACTTGCATTTCAGGATGAACGTTCTGGCAAGAGAAACCAAATTCTTCAAAAAACACTTGCAAACTGGTTGAATTCAGAGGGTAACACAGATGCAGCTTTTATGGTAATAAAATACAGATATAGCCTCTAATAGTTGTAATCTGGGAGTTTTATTAGAGATTAAAGAAATTTCTTATCTTTGATTTCAATTGGCATAGTTATTTCGAGCATTAGATCTTATTCATTAAATGAGTGAGTATTAAGAAGACACTGTTATGAGTGACTTACTGCAGTGACATACTTAAAGAAAATCAATGTGTCTCATACAAACTTCTGAATTTACTGTTGGGTTCTGTTTTAATTCTTTTTAGTGCATATGGGTACATGTACGTCATAACAAGAATATTAAATGTTGTACTACCTGGCATTGATGGAAGCAATAAATGTTACCAACGTGGAGCACATCAACACATATGAGCTCACCCAAAATTTTCTTTTTTGCAGTTTGCAAGACAGTTCTTCCTGGCCCAGTGGATTAGGGATAACCATGTAGAAATGGAGCGTTGCTTAAGAACACCAGTGGAAGATCCCCTCGATAGTGGAGAAGGACTGACTAATGATTCCTTCATAGATGCACAGAGTATCACCAAATTAGAGGAAAAAAAGGCTTTCTTGCTTTCTATTTTGGATGGAAGAAATGTGTCAACTATCAGGTACGTTGATCTATATCCTCTCTTTTCTTACAGTTTATCTGTTGGTTATAATAGTTGTAGATACATATACATTGCCACTTAAAGGATAATCACAGGAGATTATCACGGTTCTAACTCTACCATGTAATTTTCAGTGATGTTTTCTCTTTTTGAAAATGTACCAAAATAGGGTAATTTTTTGTCCCCTAATTTTACGTAGGCTGTCTATAGTGTTTGATTACAGATTCAGATGTTCTATCTTGCAGATCTTCTCACAATAGTTTGGATTATGAGCAGGCAATGCTGGTCACAAGATATCTTGCTTCATCAAGATCATTTTCGAAGAGCTTTGATGCTTATCTGAGCCAGGTATGATGGCCATATGCAAATCGATATGCACTCTCCTCCAAACCAAGAAAATACATTTTGATAATAATTGTCAATTATTGCTTGCTTAGCATGTGAAACTTTCAAAGTTACAAGTTGAAGGAGTATCCATGAGATAATTTTTAGCTTATGTTGTTCACAGATTCTAAGAGTACTCACGGAGAGTGCTGTGGCAATAAGAACAAAAGCAATGAAATCTCTCTCTGCTGTTATCTCTGCTGATCCTTCCATTCTCTCAAGGGTAGGTGTTTCTGTAATTACTAAATGCTTATAATACTTAACAGTGATTATGGTGATAATGTTAGTCATAAAAAAGTGATAATGACTATTATGATGACGATGATAATGCTGTTAATTTTTTAGGTATCTTTATCTCTACCAGTTTTTTTTTCTCTGATTCCTTCCTAGCCTTCTACTTCCTGAACATCCTAAAAGCATTTGGTGTTTAAAATTTTTTTGTACCAGTTTAAGTTTCATTTTTTCTTGTTTCAGATCAACTTTCCATAGTAACTATGAAAATAGAAAAATTAATGTCAAAGTGATTTTAACAAAATGCACTGCAGCAGATTTGTTTATCTATCTTAATTCTATTATTTTAAGAAAATAATTTTTCTTAAGGAGCTTTCTCTGTGCTCTGAGCCCATGAAACTTTTGGGGTAATATTTTTACACGGATACTTTCTGACTGGTATCCTACATATATGTGCATTCTCAATTTTAGGATGATATGCAGAAAGGAGTCCATGCCAAATTTGTGGACATGTCAACCAGTGTCAGAGAAGCTGCGGTTGAGCTTATTGGACGTTTTGTCCTCAACAAACCAGAGCTAATTCATCAGTATTATGACATGATAATTGAGAGGATACTTGTGAGTAGCTTGTTGTTGATTTTAACTCTTTTCACTTTTGGACTGACTCAGAAGTAAATTATCTTCACAGGATCAATATACTGTCAAGAAGACATGATGAAAATCAAGGAAATATTAACTAGGAGAATAGTGCAGAGTGTATCATTCAATATCAAATTCTCAGAACTAACATGATGAGAAATTTAAAGAAGACAGTAGGGGGAGCTCCTTATTAGATCTTGGGAATGAAAAGGTTGAATTGAGGTCTGAGGCCACTTTGTAATCAGCCTGCATTCCTTGTGTCTTGGTAACAGGAATGACAGGAGGATTTAGTTTGTTTAAGCATGCATATGTCTAGAGTGTTTGCGTAACTTTCCTTCTCAATCAACAGTTATTATGGGATTAATAATCAAACACAGAATGGCTTTATTCCCTTAGAATAAGTTGTGGATAACTGGGGGTAAGGGGAATGTAAGTTACCCTTTTTTACCTAGATTAAGACAGAAACTTGTGTTGATTAATCAAAAACTCAAATTAATTTTGATGAATCACTGAGATCATCGAGGTTACAATAAGAAATAAATTTAGTTCTATTCCATTCAAAGACCCATTTATGTCACAAACAAATTGAAATGCCAGTAAACTCCTTTTTAACAATATAATCAACTTCACAATTTTCCATGATAATTATCATTTCCAAATAATTGTCATGGGTTGAAGATGCTTATGGTAACAGTATTCCACAATCAGGAATAAATTTGTCACAATTTTATCTCCCGTACTTACGCTGATTTTCGTGTGTCTCGATTTTTCGACAGGACACTGGGATAAGTGTAAGGAAAAGAGTGATCAAAATCCTCAGGGACATTTGCATCAACCATCCAGATTTTCCAAAAAATACTGAAATCTGCGTCAAGATTATCCGAAGAATATGTGATGAAGAAGGAATAAAGGTAATTGTATAATGGCAGTAAGAAGTAGTGATTTTTCCTGAAGCATCTCAGCAGGTCAGAATCCTATTCCTCAAATGTGTCTGTGATGAATTTTTACTCGGTTTAGAATTGCATTACTTTTTCTTTCAGGAACTGGTTACCAAAGTTTTCCAACAGATGTGGTTTACGCCCCTTAAGGGTGAAGAAAACTCTGATGTTCTTGTGAAACGTGTTGTCCATATGACTGATGTGGTAAGTGTTTATATCCGAATGATTAAAACATGTTTGTTTTCGCTTAAGTTTTAGTGTGACAAACCATCTTGTACATCTATTACTCAGGTTGCAGCGTGTGGTGAGAATGGGGACTGGTATGAGCAGCTCTTGGAAAACGTAAGTTCACTGTTAGTGTTAAATTCAAGTAAAGAAAATTGAGACCTGACGGCAACACTGAACAAAGATGTAAATTTTTGTTTTTGCACTAAGAGCAAGATGTTATTTTCGTGTTTGTCCACTGGATTTTAGAGAGGAATTTAGAAATGAGAGCTAAATAGAAATTGTTTTTGTTTTACGTGCACAGACATCACTCATTTATTGAAACAAACACTTATATACAATTGCAAACTGTTTGTCATCGCCTTTGCATTTCAATAGCTGCTTCACAACGAGGAAGACTCTATTGCAAAAGCTTCAGAAGAAGCTAGTCAACAAATTGTTAATTGCTTGGTTGAAAATGTGCTGAGTTTGGAGGAAAGAGCAGTTGGTGAGTAGTGAAATTTTTTCTTTTTGTGAAAAACCTGTGGCTCTGTAACAGTAAATCAAGGAAATATCAAGAGAAAATGTATTGAAAAAGGTACTCCGTCAAGGATTATTTCATTGAAACTGCTGCGACTCCTTTTCATTTAAAAGAAGACAACCATTTTTATCCAGTCCGGTATGTCTCTGTCAAGCTTTACAGTCTGTTGTATACAAGAAGAATGATAAAGTGCGTTTTTGTGATTCAAAGGGAAAAATGTCAGAGGTTAATTGTTCTTAATCCGTACACTATATAAGTGAATTAACTCTGGAAGGTTGTCTTGTTTCAGCTCAGTCTGAAGGCAAAGGCTCCAGTAGCCAGAGATTGGTGTCCAGCTTGTCTACTTTGTACCTGATAAGCAAGATTAAGCCGCAGTTGTTAGTAAAACATGCCATGACTTTACACCCTTACCTTAGTACAAAGTGTAGTGTAAGTATCAACGACATCTTTAATGCTTGTTCTGGTCACAGAATACATGTAACATTCAGATACTGGAAACAATTAACCCTTTACACCCTGACATTAGTAGTAATATTCTAAACACTATTCTCTTGACATTCCTTCTGGTACTGACAAGGAGAATCTGTTTGATAATCAGAAGCTGCTTAAATTGGTGACCATTTCCTTTATTCTCATGACATTTGCATTTGATTCAAGGAGGATACTGTAAGGAGAAATTAGAAGCCAATCACTCTCTGGGCCCAACTTCTAGAGAACTTCAAGTGTCAAAACATGAACTTCCCTCTTTAGCTGCTATGTTCCTTTTTTTTTGTAGACCCAGGGTGACTACCTTGTGATCCACAACGTGGCACGCATTTTGGAACTGGTAGTCCCTTTAATGGAACATCCCAGTGAAACATTCTTGGCAAGCCTAGAGGAGGACCTAATGAAACTTACTGTCAAACATGGGCAGACGGTATGGACGATGTTAGAATCAATCATGAATTCAAATAACTGATTCTGTTGTTTAGATCTCAAGGAAACCTATTTAAGCAATGGCATGGACTTTCTATCGGCCGAGTATACTGGCGTAATAACCCACGCGAGATTTTGGGATAACACGAGAAAAGTTTGTAAATCACAAACTCTCATTTTCCAGGTTGTCCAGAGTTGCATTAGCTGTTTGGGAGCTGTTGTAAATAAAGTCACTCATAACATCAGACTTGTTAAGGACTACTTCCTTAAGTATCATGGTAAGTCACAATTTCCTTCAAGGATACCTGTGTTAATATTCAGTGGTTCTAGGAAAGGACTACGATGAGCGACCGCTATTTTTAGTTATGAAAAATGTAGCGAGGATTATAGAAACCCTGATGATCAAAACAGCATTGCAGCTCAGATAGTTTTGTTGTGTTTTTTTTATTAATGAGCAGTAACTTAATGTGGTAATTTGGTACTATCAACTGAGTTAATAAGGTAAATTGGCCGCCTTAAAGAGTTTCAAAGCTAACGTTACGAGCTTTAGCCCTTCGCCATCGCTCTGACGAAGGGCTAAAGCTCGTAAAGGTCGTATCGCTCTAAGTTTACTGTGGAAAGTTGCGGGGCTCTAGATGGTGACATAAACAAACCCAGCGTGTCAAAGAACTGACAACGTAACCTCTCTGTTTCACCTCACATGTACACCGACACTCAGAATATAATGGTATATAATTGCTTTCATTACAGGTTACTTAGCGAAGGCCAAAGCAGATATGACCAAGAATCCAAGCAAGGCTCAGGTCAACAGACCAACCTTACTAAGATCGTTGTTTACTCTTGGACTACTCTGCAAGCAGTTTGATTTCGACAGCGACGCGAAACCGAAAAACGAGGTTAGTTTCATGCAGGAAAGCTTCCTTAAAAAGAATGAAACGAAACGTGACCAGAAATTCAATCTAACAACAGTTGATTGCACTTCATTGTAAACAATGGATCACAAACAGACTGTTAGAGTGTTCTCAGTGGTTCAAGCAAAACACATACACCTTTGTGATTTGATTTTTTTTTAGTTTCAAGGAGTCGCTATTGCATGGGATCCCTGTTGAAGTTTTCTTTCTTTCAAGCAGGGTTCAACTAAGGACAGAGTTTTCGCTGTGTATATCTACTTTACTAAGCACTCTGACGAAGAGGTCTGCCAGAAAGCCATTACAGGGCTAGGTAAGTGAATTGAATTTGGGTAAGTTTATCATTCCTGTGTAAATTAAATTGGCTTTTCTTTTTTTCAACATACAGGAAGCGGTGGTCTAATTCTTCCAAAAGGTGTTCTTCAGGAAGTTTTATTGAACCACTATTTTTGTGGCTTGACCACGTTGTTTGTGACTTGAATTGACCGTCATAAAAATCACTTGCACCGTCTGCTTATCAGTTAACGCTTGCCAATTCGGTTCTCCTTGTGTATCGTGTATTGAACAGTCTGCGTAAAAAATAACGCTTGCTGTTCTATTTTGATATTCTTGAGCGGAACTCTAGCTCCGTATGTCATTTAATACAACTTTGAACATAATCATTCTGATTTTGTACAGGATTTCTTTGCATGAGATATGGTGAGCTGCTTCTGAAGGGAGAAGCCAAGGAACTTTATCAGGGAATCCTATCGCAAGCCAATAAGCCTTTGAAACTTAAGCTTCAGGTATGCATTTCATTTTCAAAGCTGGTAACATTGTTAATAAGGCTGAGTGTAGCTTAGGCAGTGTTAATGCCAAGTCAATGCCCTAGCCTCACTGATTTGATGTGCAGGCCCCCCATCGGCTTCAGGGGGATTTACAGGAAAATGGCACAAGCTTTTGCCCGTTTTGATGCTGTTGTGTTGACAGTTGCTTAGTAGTGAGCTATTGCTCGGTTGCCATGGTGACCTCTCTTCCTTTTGGGATGTTTGCTGCTCTGTTCTGTTGCTGCCTATACGGCACCCACCCTCATGTACTATTGAAAAAGTGTCGCTTTGCTTTTACAATTTTCGCCGAAGGCGAATAACTGTCTTAGTTTAATCGCTCATGTGCCTTCATGTGCCTTCAAACCATTCGAGATAGGCAGCCAGTTTCCATTAGAATTTAACAGGTTATTTGATTCAGTGTGCTAAAACTTAATACCTTTCTTCTGAAAAGGGTAACGCCAAACTTTATGGCATCTTTTGTGCTCTTCAGAGTTTTATTTTTTTCTATAAACACCGGAGCAATTATACTAAAGTGTGATATTCTCCCCTTCCGTTTGTAATTTGATTAGGTTTTAAAGAACTTGCAGACACACCTCCTAGAAGAGGAGAAAAGACTACATGTCCAAGATCATCACAGTAAGAGAAATTCAACATATTTTACTCATACATACATACATGACGGTATGAAGTCCATCGGGTGTTATGCAGTCTTATCTGTGGTTATCATAAGAGATAAAGTGTGCATATCGCTTAGGTTACACATCAGTTTGTGCTTTATCGAGTATTACTAAATCAGTCTTGATGCTTCAGTTTGTAAATTCATTCATTTGTCATATGACTTGTTGTAGGACATAGGAAGGTCGAAAAAGAGAAAGAAAACCAAAATCTTAAAGAACTTGGAGACACTCAGTCTGGGTAAGAAGCCTTCTTTTTCGAGGCCAAGTAGCCCATTATATACTGATGCTTATTTCGGTTTCTGTCGCATGAGGCGACCAGGGTCCAGTTCTTCGAAGGGCGGATAACACTATCCTACGGGTAATAGCCTGGACTAGCCTGGACTCGCCTGGACTCGCCTGGACTCGAACCGGGACCCCTCGATTTAGAGTCTAGCTCTGTAACCACTAGGGCACCGCTTTTTAACCGGGAAACAAGTCAGCTATCACAGTGCCAGGAAAAAAGAGAAAAATAAAACGTTTGAAAAGAAAAGTATTGAAATGAATATAATTTATTTTTTCCAGTACAACCAGTGCAGTAATGCAAGTTTACCTCAAGAGTGTACTGGAGAGCTTCTTGCATCCACAGCCCTCTGTTCGTATGGCCGCCTTACATGTTGTAAATCTGATTCTGAGGCAGGGTCTTGTTCATCCTGTACAGGTTGGTTGACTGGAAGAACGATAAAATTGCTCGAATGATGTATTCGTAGGAGCCCTGATTAGTCGTGCAGTAAGACTCGTCTCTGACGGAATCCAAACTTGTTTCGGAAGAAATTCTTCGAAAACATTTTGTGTCATAAGAGTTACCGTTTTTCGTGGTGAAAAAGGCAGTAAATTGTTTGGTAGTATTCAGTTGGGATAGTGATGGAAGGAAAAACTTGAACTCTCCTCTGTATTAACTTGAGGTTGGAAAGGTTTATTTTCAACGTCTTCATGATTTTTCCTGTTGATAAAACTAATTTGTTTATCTTACTCTCTAGAATCACATCAAACTTTTTAAGCGTTCTTTCCCCAATATTTGCGGGCGCCTATTGTTCTGTTTACGGGAGAGTAAATTATCAACCAAGTGAAATAATTAATTCTGTCTTATTTTGTTTTGTGTTTGCATTTGTTTTCAACAGTGTGTTCCTTATCTGATCGCCATTGGAACTGATGAAGAACAACAAATGAGAGTAAAATCGGATCAACAACTCTCGGAACTCGCAAATAAATATTCCATGTTTGTCCAGGTTGGTTCTGAACGAATTTACATTCCTACATTATCCCTTTGATAAAAGAAAACGTCTGCCGCTTTAATTGACAAATTACCTAATGATACTTTATTCTGTTGCTTTAGATGAAAGCCCTGGCTGGAATAAAAATGTCCTTTGAGCTTCAACGTTTAATATACAAGGTTTGAATTTTATTCTTTTTACTTCAGATATGTGTATCAAAGTAAAGCTTGAGAAAACAGTTGCTGAATCAAGTGGATAACTTTTTTGCATTTATGAATTGTAATTATGTATCATTCCAGTTGTTAATGCAAAAGAATATTACAAGGATACAACTACAAAATAATTTTAACAGTTATATCTTACGTTGAGAATCAAGCTACCATTAGCAATGGATCTTAGTTGAAAGAATGATTTTGCCTAACGATACTGCTTCTCATACTTGTTCTTCGTATTTAATGTTTATTGTATTGATTTTGTTTAAAGGATAAAAACACCGCAATACGTGGATTCAGAAAAGAAGCAAATCACTGCGCACTTGGTCATTTGTACTCCATTATACGGACTAGCAGACAGCCCAGACGGTCTCTTTTACAATCCATGCTGAGGATATTTGATGATCATAAGGTAAACCCGCTTTTCATCCATACTGAGATTCCTTATTGAACTTTCAAACTTAATTTTAGGCTGGCCGGCTAGTTGATTAAAGGTAGTCTGCCCAAGGCTGCAGTTTTAGATAATCAATGGAGCTCTTGAAGATTCTTTGTTGGTGGAAGTAAATAGAGTTAGCTAAAGCCGTCTTGACTCTGTTCACAAAAGTCAGTGTTCAGGTGAAAAATTAAGATGGTTCTGAGCGTAGCTTTGCAAAAATTAGGGCGTATATTTGTTGACGTACCTTAAAGGCTAAGTACACACGTCGAGATATTTTTTTATCTTTATTTCCATTTCTACGCTCGAAATTTCTTGTAAGTTAGTGAAAAATCTTTACTTTATACTCAAGGAACATTCTCTATCCTTTCTTCAGGGCGCTAAATTGGACTTACTGCTGTATATTTCTGATAACATGGCGCACTTTCCGTATTCTGTACAAGCAGAGCCTTTGTTTGTCATCTATCACATTGACACCATCCTCTCTGTAACTGGTGCAAATGTGCTCCAGTCCTTCAAAGAGGTAAGCTCGTACATGCATTTATTCAAGATTTTGTTGTAAAATTTACCGAGAAGGGAGTTGCTGACGACTGAAAGTACTACTGAACATTGATGGCTAATTTTGTGGTCGAATATCCTGTGAAGGAACACTCAAAATGCCGGTCTTTCAAGGATCTGCTGTGGTTGTAGTTTTTAATAGGCTAAAGCCCCGGACGTAATAGTTTGCATTCGTAGTAGAGTCTTACAGTTATTACAGCGTAGTCTTGTATAACCTATGAGTTTATCTCTCTCAACAGGCCATGACCCCCGTAGCTAAACCAGCCATCGAAAGTGAAGGTCAGATACTTCCTGTTCAAGGCAATGAGTTCGAAGAAGAGGAAGAAAATTTTGAGTCCGTTTTAGGTACGTAACTTAAAGAAGAGGAGAGAAAAACCACAATCGTTTATAAATGAGTATGATCTGTTGGATAAAACAGGTAATAACCGAGAGAGTGGTCCATTAGAAGACTCACTACTAACAAGAGAGTTGAAGAAGTATGTGTAAATATGTTTGTGTGCAGTGTGTGTGTATGTGAATTTTTACAGAGGGTTAGAGTGAACAAACTTTGATCGTTGGATAATCTTAATGAAAGACTTTCTCGGATGTGTAAAGTTTATTTACAAACGAACAAGATAAAGGATAACAACCACTAAATCCGACTCTTATCAAGTCCGGATAGTCAAATTTCTGACGCACTTTGGCTTTCCTTGTTAACAAATGTTAAATTATCCTACTTTTTGTAGTCATGCTGTCAGTTGTTGTACACGAAAATGCCATTGGTAGCAAAGTGCAGTGTCCACAGATTGTTTATCGTAATCTGGAATTGTTTTGGGTTTTGCCTTGCTGTGCTCACTGGTTTTATTCGATTTACAGTTGATCCAAAACTACAACAAACAGATCAAACTCACTTTGACACGCTCTCCAGTCCGATTACACACAGTGTGCTGTGAACTACGATTAGTTCCATGTCACATTTACCTATGTTCTCGTCATTACGACTTTGGTTTCCAGTTTATGACATGATTTTATGAGTATGATTTCAGAGGAACTTATTTCATGTCTTTTTTTTATGTTTTAGCTCGGATTCCCCCAGACCCAACAATCTTTGAGCAACGTTGTGTTGCTTCTCAGGGTTGTCTACTTCTTCTCTATTTAAAACAACATCTTAAAGAAATGTATGGATTTTCAGACAGGTTAGAATTCCCTGAGAATTATTGTTCATGGTTAAGTATGATTTAGTGATATAAAGTTCAAGATTATTCAGTTATATATGAACTGAATTGAAAATGTTGGATGGTCAACGTAGCGAGATTCTTAATCAGAAGCTTCGAGCGTTAGTCCTTCGTCAGAGTGAAAGTTGAGTATAGCTAGGCAAACGAAAAATGTGGATAACAATTGTTGACACGAAACTTGCTAAACAGAACATTTAATCATTGTAGCCAAACACAGGTACATCCGGGCTACACGCATGGTCCAACACTCTTAATGCTTGGCATACGAAATATCGTCTTGTTGACAGTTAAGTTTTAGTGTAGGCTGATAAAATATATGAGTGATGCTTGGCGAATGATAACAAGAGCAACAATAGTAAAAGGACGTACAGCAAGAGCGACACGAACAAGTGAACAACAATGGAAGGATAAATGGGAAGAAATGTCCTTCACATATTTTTCCCGCAGTTCCTATTCTTTGTATTGACTATTGGGTTGCGTTTCTAATTGGTGGAAAACGTCCTGTCTTTTCTACCGCCTAATCCTTAATTTTATAGAAGCTATGCTGGTTTAGTTACGCAAAAATGAAATAAGGCTGTTGTAATAAGCTTAAAAATCAGTCACCATCGACTTTAGATTTACCTGTATGTTCTACAGTATACCGGCGGTGAAAGGGTTCCGAGACGAGAGGATGGTTTAAATTCCCAAATTTTTTCAATTTTAGTAAATGCCATAAGTATTCACCCTCGGAACCCACGAAGACCTATGACAAGACAGTATCCAGGAAAGCAGGGGTTTTCTTTAACCCTGAACAAGTATTACGTTATGTTGAAGAGCCAGACGCGGTTAGGAGTCACGAACAGCTTGTGCAAGACTATTTAGAGGTATGCGCTGGCCTGGTAAATCCCCTAAGCTCCTTGCAAATTTACTGAATGGGTGCTGGTAATTTATTTAACTGCCAAGTTAGGCTGAGAGAGTCAAACGTACCCGTGAATAAAGGGGAAAGGGGGTACGTTTCTAAAGAAACTGTGGTGCTGCGTCGGTGGGAGAGCATAGCAAAGTCATTTGGTACTATCAACTAAGTTGTAACGAAAATTGGCCACCGTTAAGAGTGTCAATACTGACGTTTCGAGCGTCAAAGCATTTGGATAGATAGTAATGAATAGATAGTTTGGCTTTACCAACAGAGTTGATAATGTAAATTGGCCACTAGTAAGAGTTTCTAAAGATGACGTTTCGAGCGTTAGTCCTTTGTCATTCGCTCTGACGTACCATCACAGTTTCTACAGAAAGGTACCCTCTCTACCCATGTGCGTGTGCGTCCATGCTATGCTTTTGTCAAGCGTATTTCTCTATCGGAATAAACCAGCAAACAAACCCTTATTTATTCATTAAGTCAACGATTGGTACATAACTTCCTGTCGTTACAACTTATCATTAGCCATCATAGCACGTCCAAGTACTTTCTGTAAGAGCTGCCACAGTTTGAGTAAATTCTATTTAGACTCTAAATGTTTAGTAGAGAGGTCTGTTTGAATGCTAATGCTCGAAGAAACCTGGCGTAAATTCTGCCCCTGGTTTTCAAGTTAGATTTCTCCAGCAGCGTACTAGCTAACAATACGTATCGTTATTTTTACATTTGTTGATAAAAGCTTGTCTGTTGTAGTTTAAAACTCTGATGATGATGCTTGACCCGTCAGAAGAGGATAGTGATGATTCTGGGAACGGAGGGAGAGAAAGTCCTATAGGAGAGGGGCAGATGACGGACCTAGAAGTATGCCTCTCTTATCTTGTTGTTGTTGTTGTTTTTGTTTTTTCTGTTTTTTTTTTTTTATTATTGTCATTTATGTTTTTCCTTCTTTGTGTTCATACTACTCCAAATCCTTGATTGTTTTTATCCTTGTTTCTTTTTTAGGGAAATTTAAAAACCCCTAGTGCTAAACCACGGGAAAAGCGCGCTCCCAAGCCAAGGAAGGTTGTGAAGGGACGAAAAATGCCACCAGCGGGACAGTCGAAGGCAAAGACAAAACCAAAAGGAAAGAGGCCTAAAAAGAAAGTAATATCCTTTGATTTTAAGTTATGTCCTCAGTACGGCCTCAGTAGCTAGTGTAGAGATACTCAGATAGACAGAGGAAAAGACAAAAAGGCAGACCGACGAACAGGCAGGCAGATGAGCAGACGAAAAGACAGAGGCGGACAGTTAGACAAACATTTAGTAAGGCAGACAGACAGAGGGACGAACGGGAAAGCAAATGGGCAGACGAAAAGAAAGAAGCGGACAGTGAGACAGACATTTAGAAAGGCAGACATGAGCAGACGAAAAGACAGTAGCGGACAGTTAGACCAACATTTAGTGAGGCAGACAGACAGACGGACGAACAGGCAGGCAGATGGGCAGACGAAAAGGCAGAAGCGGACAGACAGACAGACACATTTAGGAAGGCAAACAGACATGAACAGGCAGGCAGATGGGCAGACGAAAAGACAAGCGGACAGTTAGACAGACAGGCGAATGAGCAGGCAGGCAGACGGAAAGACAGACCGATGAAAGGACAGAAGCGGACAGTCAGGCAAGCATTTAAAGAGTCATACAGACAGACGGACAGACCGACGAAAAAGAAAGATAGACAAGCAGACAGACACGAAGACCTATAGACAAACACTTTCTAAGGATCTTCCTTAACGATGAAAACGCATCCGTAGATTTGGATCAGAGTCTGCTGGAAGAAAGTGACGAAGAGATTGACTTTCTTTGTCAGTAAAGTGGTGGACATCTTGTTTTTTAACTTTTTACGGAATTTATTTATTGATTATATTTGCAAGTATGGATATTATTATTTCTAGATGTAATGTAGAGCGAAATTTTTACCTTGCAAATTTATTGACAAAAATTTAATGTTAAAATATTTCAATTGGATACAGTGTTCTATTGTTCTCCAATTGGATACAGTGTCAACATTTTAAGTATGGTGTTCTATTGTTCTACTATTGTTTTTTGTACATAAACTTTTTACCAACTAGATAAGTCTACCCAATTTAAGTGGTTACATTCGCAATTTTATACTGTGTACGTTACGTTAGTATCGCGCTTTTTGAAAGTCAAAGGGCGGGATTCATGTTTCACTTTGACTCTCAATTGTGGTTCTTGCGAGAAAGAATTTCCAAGTACCGCATCTTTTTCGAGTGAAGAGGAGAGTTAATTTCAGTTTGAATTTAATTAGAAGTAAGCCCAGCTCATGACTGTAAAGAAACCTTCCATTAACCCGTCCATACATCTATCGTTTTTCGTTTCTACGTAGCTGTGTAAGCTTAGCTAGCTAGAATTCTCCTTTTTTTAGGTTCAGATAAGGTTTTTTGTTTGTAGATAACAGACTTTTAACACTCATTTTGAGAATTTTGTATGTTCAGTTTGTGTTTGTGTTGCATCCTTTGATACCACCTGGAAAAGTTTGCTTTCTCTTATAAATTTCAACATGTGAGTGGTTGATGTTGAGAAGTACACCTTGTACTTATTGCTATTGATCCGGAAGGTATAAACAAGTGCTTAGTGCATACTGTCACAAGCAAATAAACAATTTCAGTAAATCTGTTCATTTGATTGCTAATTGGCCCTCGAGAGACCATAAATCTCTTCCTTAATACCTTTGGGATTACGTTACGGAAAGCTTCTGCGACTCAAGAGTGAATCCAAACATTCATTTGAGATCTTACTGTCACCAAGCTATCCTGAAAATTTAAACAGTTACCTTATTTTAGGAAAGGAACAGTCCATGTGTAGCTAATCGCTTGACCTGGCTGTTCAATGCCTTATCACTGAGGTTGAATTTTTGGAATCTTGTTGCATCACAGGCGTCCCAACCTCGTGTCTCGATTAAAGGGAAAGGTCACTCTCGAGCTATTATGACATATGTAGAGAACGTCGATGCGGACCTCCGTATGATTGTCAAGGACTATTGAAAGGTCTATATTTAACAGTTGGTTCATACGTCAGCGTGCGTTCATCGAGATATGAAGCACTTGGTAAGTTTGGAGAGCACTCAAGAAGCTAGAGTTGCTCGAGGCGTAGCGCACACAGACGTATGAACCAATTGTATTATAAAATTTTCAACCCTATGGAAAATTTTTTTCTCGAGGGATTTGTTTGCTAACGTCATGAGCGTACACAATAGGAATATGAGGCACGCTCGCGCAATTGAATTTGATTAGACAAATTTACCAGCTATGTTATAAAAAGGTCTGGTAGATATATATATATATATATATATATATTTACAAATCATATACATCGCAGTTCAAATCAGCCGTGCGTCTAGATTAAAAAGGGTTCGGGTTATTATGACATAAAATACACCGGAAAACCTAACTGGACATAGTGTGACATTCTAAATACGCTAAATGTTATGTTTCAAGCGTAATTTACTTTAAGCTTCCTAATTTTTTTTTTTTTATTTTAACAATTTTATTTACAAGACGATCACTTACGCTACTTACAGTTTTAATTACACTTACATTGTACTTGCTACTTGCACTACTGATACTTATACTTACACTAATTATGCATGCACTACATTACGATACATGTATTACAATACTATTAACATTAATTTAATTTACGGTTGGCGTGTTTACAAAGTTCTTTTCAATTAAAAGACAATCACAAGTAAACATACAGGTCTCAAAAATGCTGCATTTCTTTGGATATTTACTTTTGATATAGCTTAAACAAATATTTATGAAATTAAGTATAAGTCTAACCTAAAACAACAGCAGCATGAAAAATTAAAGTAAAAAAGCCCACGTGCGATAAAATTTCGGAAGTTCTTTTTTTGCGGACGCGATCTCTTAGGATTTCAAGTTTTCCCGTGATGAACAGTAGGAAGATTTGAAAATCTAAGATGTCTCCGCAAAGGCTTGTGCAGAAAATGTGATATTTGGCTAACAATAGGCAATAATTTAGGACTTGCCAATGCTTTGTCCTATAATGCCAGCCATAGAGTACATGACTTGTGGATAACGTTATTGTTTCATTTGTTTTTGGTGCCACCAATCTTGAAACAGAATCCAGAAGTCGAGTATTAGTGTGCAGTTTATTAATAGGTGATGCAACGTTTGTTTTTCTGTATTGCATAGGTTGCATAAGGGGCTCTCTGAAATGCCGTCTCGGTAAAGAGTGGCGCGGGTTGGAAGCACGTTATGAATCACTTTATACTGAAACATTATTATTTTAACTTCGTTTGTAACTTTAAATGGCATAAGATAAACGTTCTTGATGGTAGTTTTTGTAAATCCGTGGCGTAGAATTTTGGTTTCGGCAGTGGGAAGAACAAAGACAGTGTTTAAAAGAGAAGAGTAAATAGAACTGGTTCTTAGGCTGTTTACAGTAGTGTTCGCGTGTGTGACGTTTGGAATAGGGTTTGTAAGAATAGCTTTCCAGTCTTTTGGGATTGCGTTGACCAAGCCATAGTATGTGGTGAAAGGCACATTTAAATTAAATTTTGTGACAAATTCATGCCACTTCAAAAATTTCTGATTTTGGTTTAAAATGTCGCTTATCTTAGTAATACCGGCGGGTAAGCTTTAAGCTTCCTAATTGGTTCATCGCTCTCCCGTCAAAATTCTAAACCAATCAGATTGCTTCGGTATTGTGCAAGCGCCCTCTACTACTTTATTGAGACAAAACCAAAATCATTCGATACTCCTCACCCCAGCGCCGGAGACAAATGATGACCGGTCCCTAATTATCTTTGCATTAAAAACTCAAATACAATTGACGTCGTTTTCAGTAAAGAGTCAAAGTGAATTAAGTCCACCTGGGGTGTCCTATCAAGTCAGCAACTCTGGCACCAAAAATGTGCGATAGTAAAGGGTAAGTGCTGGTCAAACCGACTCAGGAGCACTCCCACAGAAACACTGAAAATCCAATGCGCCTCTGAAATCCTAGGCGGTGGTTAAGGACCATTATTAGGGATAAAAAAAAGGTTAAGTAGTTCTAGATGTTATCTTCTTCGAGTCCGTCATCTGTTGTTTCAACCGCGCAGCTCACGTTGCGAATGGACTGGACATACCTTATTAAGGCACCTAGCCTAAAACCAAGATGGCGACTATGAATCAGTTTTTTGCGAATCCAATAATTTATAGGATATCGTTCATGGATTGAATTTTTGTGAAAATCGAGTGGATTCATCACCTCAAATAAGAGAGAGATTATTCCTCTACAAGGATTTACTGGCTTACTTCGTTGTGATTTTCCTTTGATTTTCGACGATACTATGTCTAATAGTGTTTTTTACGGGACATCTCGCTTACGTGGAATATCATCGCGACTCGTAGGATCACTTTTGTCTAACTCTGCATGGGCTAAACCAGTATCAAATTTTCCTAACTTTAAAGTTATTGACGGCTACGTCGATAGAAATAGTCCAGCGTTTTTATCAAAGCTAACTCAACAAACTGAGATTCTTAAATCGTTTAAAGAATTTACAAATATTGCGTTGCTGGGTGGCGGTGAGAAAGCAATTGAGCGGCACACGAAGAGGAACAAAAAGCTTTTAGTTCGAGAGAGACTTAGTAAACTATTGGATGACGGAACTGACTTTCTTGAGTTGTCACAATTCGCCGGGCTTGATCTTGAATATGGCAACGTGCCAAGCGCAGGAGTGGTGTCAGGAATTGGACAAGTTGCAGGACAGTTGTGTGTCATCGTTGCTAATGATGCCACAGTGAAAGGTGGAACTATTTACCCTATTGCAGTTAAGAAGCAGCTCAGGGCTCAAGAAATTGCAGAAGTGAACAAGCTTCCTTGTATTTTTCTGATGGATTCAGGGGGAGCATTTCTTCCATTGCAAGTAATTAACCCTGTTCATCCTAAAATCAGTATTTATATTCTCCATACTGTTCTCTATACAAGTCTTAAGGTGCTGACAAGGAGAATTTGCTCAACAATCGAGAGCTTCTTTAGTTGGTGATCATTTTAGTTTATTCTCTTGACTTTTATGTTTGATTCAGGGGTGATTTTGTAAGGAGAAATTAGATGTTAGTCACTAGGGGTGTCTATTCCCTGATGGATAGTAACTAATATGATGGTGTGCTCTTGTGAACAAAAATAAACAAAAAAAATAATCTAAACTTGTTAAGTTTTAATTAGCAGATTAACCAGTATGGTAAAACGATTACTTAATTTGTCCTTAATTTCTGTTGCTCTATAATTATGGTTATCATTATTTTTATTATCAATATTAGTATTATTATTGCTATTTTTGTCTCTGGACCAGGTTATGATCTATTGATCTGTGTCATCTCTGCTGGTTTTTAGGCAAGAACAATTTGCCCAAGGTTACCTGCCATTTTGGCACCACTTAACAATTTGTTTTTCAGCATTTTTAAAATGAGTTGAATTACGCACATATTTTGATTGGTTCTTACATATGATCTATGAAAGAAAGACACATAGATGACATCACTATTAATAATTTTGGCTTCTTTATTATGTAAAACAATAATATTTTGTCTCTCTTATCTCCATCTCTCTTCCATTTACAAATATTATGTTATTGACTTTGCTGATCCTAGCAGTATGCAGGACATGTGTCATACAAACTTTGTAATAGACTTTGCTCACTGTGGAGTCTCTGTGGCTCAGGTAGAGTATCAGAGCACAGAATCTGAAGATCTGAGGTTTGATTTCTTGTGGGGACTCAGAATTTTTTCTTTGTCCCACGCCTGTGACAAGATGAAAAAAGCATCTTTCTTTAATTATATTTTGTGTTTCCATGGGTCCTTGCATCAGTAGATCACAGAAGACTTCAAAAGGTGGTGAGAACATCAGCTTCACCTCACGAGCCACTTTTTTGCTGTTACCACATATTTGATGTTATCTATAATCTATTACTGAACAGACAACATGTAAACTTTTGGTTAATCAACACCTTAATGTTATCATTATCACAGTAACTGTTATTAGTACCACTGTCATTATTGTTTTTATAATACCCTATTATTATTATTATTATTATTGTTATTATTATTATTATTATTATTATTATATTATTTTAAAAACTGTCAGTAATTCTTATTGCAAATTTACTGGTCTTACAACAGGCTGACATATTCCCAGAAACTGGTGGGCGTGTGTTTTATAATGAGGCTGTGATGTCAATGAATGCAGTTCCAACTGTAAGTTGATATTATTATTATTATTATTATTATTATTATTATCATCATCATTGTGCTACATTATTAATCCATTAACTCCCAGGAGTGACCAAGACAGAATTCTCCCTTCAATATCAATACAATATCAAGCAGAAAAGTGATGAGAGTAAAAAATTTTAGTGAGGGGATTATTAGTTGATTTAATACCAAATTCTTCATACTAACATCATAAGAATTGTATGACAGATAGTAAGGAAAAATTAATAAGGAGATCTTGGGGGTGAATGGGTTAAGCAATAGATGGCTCTTTCTGTCCATTTACTGGCCTTATGTTACCCATGCGAGATGTTTGGTGGACACAAGAACAATTTGTCAAGTCTATCAGCCAAGTATGAGTCATTCACAAACTTTTTTCTATTGTTCTCCCAACATCCCAAGTGGGTCAATATACCAGTAAACTGATAGAAAGTGCAGTTAAATGCTATTTTTAAATAAAATTTTATTTTCTAAGGGTTTGCCTCTGCAATTAAAGACAGGATGCTCATAATATCTCAATTATTTCTAAAACTAGGATCAGGTCTGGTTGTGCAGGCCAATATAATCCAGATCAGACCATTGTCTTGATCATTAGGACTTGTATTTACAGATTTGTGTGGTGTGTGGATCTTGTACAGCTGGTGCTGCATATGTACCCACAATGGCAGATGAAGCTGTTATTGTGGACAAAATTGGTACAATTTTCCTTGGTGGCCCTCCGCTAGTAAAGGTAGGTCATTATAACCGAGTATATGGGCATGCAAATTGGTCAAATTTTTGCAAACATTCAGGGCCCAGTTATAATGGGTGGATAACCATATCCAAGGGATAAATTTCTATCCAGTGGATAAGTGAGAGCAGAATGCACTACACTGTCCACCAGATAGGGATTTATCCATTGGATAACCTTCGAACAACTGGGGCCTGGTTTTCATTTTATTCTGAATTATGGACTTGTCTTGTTTTAGGCTGCTACAGGGGAAGTTGTCAGTGCAGAGGAACTAGGTGGGGCTTTGATGCACTCCAGGTATGCACAGTTAACAAATAGAATCCACAATGCCTAGCATCTGTTCAATAGCAGATCACAGATCATGTCAAAAATGTGGTAAGAACAAAAAAGTAGCACACAAGGTGCAACAGAGTTTGTCAATAATGTTCTTACCATATTTTGAGGTCTTCTGGGATTTGTTATTGTATCAAACCACAGTAACATGGAATCTATTTGTTTTATTTAATATATAAAACAAATAGATTTATTTATATAATAAAGAAGTAAACAATTGTAAATTGTGATGTCAGCTATGTGTCTGTTCTCCAATAGAACCAATTAAAATATGTGTAGAATTGTTACTTGCTTACATGTTCAGTAACCTCTATAAGATTATTAGTGGAACCATTGTTTAAATATTCAGGCATTTTATTAGATGTAAGACCACTCTAATCTGTTAGATAATTAATTTTGCATTAAATATGTGTTAAATGCATTGTCCCCTGCCTCCCCAACTATGTTTGGCTCTGTCCTCAAAGTTGTGCTATTTCCATCAAATATTTAGAGTTTTTTGTAATCAGCTAGTCTTCTGAGACTTATTAATGGTGCTGGTATTATTATCAGTGTCAGTGGATGTACAGATCATTTTGAAGCTGATGAAGACAGTGCAATGGAAACAACAAGAAATATTGTAGCCACGCTAAATAGAGAGCAGTGGGTTACTTCATCAGGTGGGATCATTTTACACAACACTGTATAGCTGTAGTAAATGCAATCAGTCAGTTGGCATCTTGATTAGCTGACCAGTCAGTTAGTCAGTTGGTCAGTCAGTCAGTCAGTCAGTCAGTCAATTAACCATTCCAAACTGTCAGCTTGCTAGTTGGAAAGTCCTTTCAGACTGTTCTTCAGTCATTCAATCAGCCTGTCAGTGTGTTGGTCAGTCAGGCAGATAGGCGGCCAGTCAGTCAGGGAGTTCAGTCAGTCAGTCAGGGAGTTCAGTCAGTCAGTCAGGGAGTTCAGTCAGTCAGTTAGTAAGGGAGTTCAGTCAGTCAGTTAGTAAGGGAGTTCAGTCAGTCAGTTAGTAAGGGAGTTCAGTCAGTCAGTTAGTAAGGGAGTTCAGTCAGTCAGTTAGTCAGGGAGTTCAGTCAGTCAGTCAGGGAGTTCAGTCAGTCAGTTAGTCAGGGAGTTCAGTGGGTCAGTTAGTCAGGGAGTTCAGTCAGTCAGTCAGGGAGTTCAGTCAGTCAGTCAGGGAGTTCAGTGGGTCAGTTAGTCAGGGAGTTCAGTCAGTCAGTTAGTCAGGGAGTTCAGTGGGTCAGTTAGTCAGGGAGTTCAGTCAGTCAGTCAGGGAGTTCAGTCAGTCAGTCAGGGAGTTCAGTGGGTCAGTCAGTCAGGGAGTTCAGTCAGTCAGTTAGTCAGGGAGTTCAGTGGGTCAGTTAGTCAGGGAGTTCAGTCAGTCAGTCAGGGAGTTCAGTCAGTCAGTCAGGGAGTTCAGTGGGTCAGTTAGTCAGGGAGTTCAGTCAGTCAGTTAGTCAGGGAGTTCAGTGGGTCAGTCAGTCAGGGAGTTCAGTCAGTCAGTTAGTCAGGGAGTTCAGTGGGTCAGTTAGTCAGGGAGTTCAGTCAGTCAGTTGGTCAGGGAGTTCAGTGGGTCAGTTAGTCAGGGAGTTCAGTCAGTCAGTTAGTCAGGGAGTTCAGTGGGTCAGTTAGTCAGGGAGTTCAGTCAGTCAGTTGGTCAGGGAGTTCAGTCAAGCATTCAGTTAGGCAGTCAATCAGTTGATGCAGTCAGTCAATCAGTCAGTCAGTCAGGGAGTTCAGGCAGTCAGTCAGTTACTCAGTTGATCAATCAGCCGGCCAGGGAGTCAGACAGCAGACAGGCAGACAGACATTTAGTCAGTCGGTCAGTTAGTTGGTCAGTCAGTCAGTCAGTCAGACAGCATACAAGTATACACAGACAGAGTTTCAGTCAGTTATTAAGTCAGCTAGATATTTAGTCAGGGACTGACTTAATCAATCAGTCAACCAGTATATTTAGCAGGTAATTTAGTGTTAACAACTGGGTTGAAAACGTAAATGAGCCACCGTAAAGGGTAAAAAAGCTGACGTTTCGAGCGTTAGCCCTTCGTCAGAGCGATTAGACGCTCTGACGAAGGGCTAACGCTCGAAACGTCAGCTTTTTTACCCTTTACGGTGGCTCATTTACGTTTTCAACCCAGTTGTTAACACTAAATTACCTGCTATACTCTCCCACCGACGCAGCACCACAGTTTCTTTAGAAACTTACCCCTTTAGTATATTTAGCATACAGTTGTTCGCTTAATCTTATTGGTGGTAAGTCAGTTAGTTCGTTGGTCGATCAATGCATTTCATTAGTCAAGCAACCACGTATGTGTTTGTCTCTGTGGTTGGTTTGTCAGTCAATCAGTGAACCTTTCTGTTTGACTGTCTTTCAGTCAGGAAATGTAGATAATGTTACGTTAGATCTGCATCCTCAGCAAGCTGGTTTTCCCCTTTATTCTTTTTTTTTTTCTTCTAGATGTACAAGCTCCTTTGTTTGATAGTGATGATCTTTTAGCCCTTGCACTATATGACAATACACAATTTCCTATGTATGAGGTGAGAGATATTCCTCAGAGTATCAAACGTTGCTTTTAACATTTTAATTGCAGCGAAAAACAAGATAACGAAGCCTCTCTGTAATTTTATGGTTAGGTATTAGCAAGACTTGTTGATGGAAGCCAGTTCCAGGAGTTTAAAACCAGATTTGGACCAGAACTAATCACAGGATTTGCTCGTGTTCATGGGTGAGGTTTACATTGTGACATCCTAATTAACCCTTAGCACACTAACATCAGTATGCATATTTTCCATACCGTTCTCCATACATTTCCTGGGGTGCTGTTAAGGAGAATTTGTGTAAAAATCAAGAGTTTCTTTAGTTGGTGATCATTTCGTTCATTCTCTTGACCTTGATGTATGCTTCAGAGGTGATATTGTAAGGAGAAATTAAATGCTGGTCACTTTTAAGGGTTAATGAGTCAGGATATGTCTTGGTGTAGTGCGCTCAAGTCAAAGAATTTATCCTTACTTTTTTAGGCCGAGTGTTACTCATACCTTTCGAAAAGATTGTAGTGATGTTATCTGTGAATGAATCAAGGGGTTATCTTGAAAATACCTTCAAATCTGGTTTTCATTCTCCTCTTTAGGTACTTGGTCGGAATTATCGCAAATAATGGTGAATTAACATCTCAAGCGTCTTTGAAGGTAAATTTATATGATGTTAGTTCAGCTAAGATGAAATACAACATTGGAAACCTGTACATCAAATAAAACCCGTTATCTAAAGTTACCTTAATAAGCCAAAAGTTTGGTCGTTGTTCCCTGCTCGGGTGGAGATCGGCGAAACTTTTTTTTGTTGGTAAATGCTACCTTAAAAAAAATTTGGATCACAACTTATCATTGATGAGGAAAAATAGCCAACAGATTTCTCTGTGTTTGGGAGTTGAAATCAAAGCGATGAACTGTAATGTGTGCAACTCAAGTCCGTGGAAAGATCTGAGATTATTCGGAGAGAGGTTTGCCGGGAGTCTGGCACTAATGAATTACCAACGCTAGACTCGTTGTAGACTTCACAGCGTTGTTCAAATCCTCGTACTTTCCCTCAGGCAAAGAAACGCTTGTCCTAAATCACTTATAAGAAGGGCATGCTCGCAAGCTAAATCAATTGCGACTTGTTCACCCGCGTGTTATCGCGCAGAATATTTATTCTGACTTCTTATTGGCTGTCGGTAGTACTTTTCTTTTTTCTGATTGGTCAGTTTGTGATTACTTAGGTTTTGATGTAGCGTCAATCAAATGAAAAGTGTTCTTTGATCAATTATCTCCTTGTGACTTATATTTGTGAGTTTTTTTTTTAGGGCACGCATTTTGTGGAGTTGTGTTGTCAGCGGAACGTCCCTCTCTTGTTCCTTCAAAACACTTTGCCCCAGACTCACGCCGGTTTACCCGTAGAGAACAGCGCCTGTTTGATCAAAGATCAAGCAAAACTGATGTCAGCGGTAGCCTGTGCTCAGGTATGATGCATGGTTTAAAAAAAACTAACAGTCTAATGCATGATGGGAATTTCACGGAAAGTGATGGATTGAGGGACTTTCACGCCGCCAATGCTAGTTATAAAAATCTTTATCTGATGGGCATTTTCGTAATGAAAAAGCATCATAGCAATGGACGCGGTTCCAAAGTCATGAGTGGGTATAAAGTCACTTCATAATCGAGTGTACAGGGCAGAAACAGCTGAGCATCGTTTCATCGGTTAGCCTAAAAAGTATCATTCAGCCAGGTATCGGTTTTTTTTTTAGGAAAAGTAGCTAGGGCCAAATGCTATACACACAGTCATGCAAGCAGCTGTAACTTTCACACGCGATGCTTTCAATGATGATGGCTTTGCTTTCTTACCGATTCGTGCTTCGCGATAGAAAGTTGCTTGGCTGTGGACATGCTCTACTGCTTTGGAGTGCCTCGGAAAATTGATTATGCTTTTGCGTTTGTTTATTTTCTTACCTTATCGCAAGACGAGAGTCGTGGCAAGATATTCATACCGGTAGGTTCGAAAAGCGGGCTCTAGGCGTCGAGACTGTCGACTCCTAGATTTACGATACGTTGATAGCTTAATTTTGCGTGGTACTGTCAAAACAATGTGAGACTCAATTTTCTGGAAAGTTAAAAAAAGTTTTATATAAAGTTTTCATTACTGCCTGCTTATTTTATATCCTTTCTTACTTTGAGAATAATTTTTCTCATGTTGAGTTCCTCATTTCGGTCGCTATTTATAAGATACGTGTAGTAAATCTTGGAAAGAAATAACGTCAGATATTTATTACTCTTTGAACTTCTTTTTAAACATTGACAAATCTTGAAATGGATTATTTATTTTTTAATCAGGTACCAAAGATAACTGTGATCATGAAGGGCAGTTACGGACCGAGCAGTTACGCAATGGTATGCCTATTGATGGCCTCTGAAGTAAAACTCTTACCTCGTAACTGATGTACACATGGAACACTTGACCAACGAGTTGATTAAAATAAACAGATAAACAATAATTGGCAGCTTTTTTTCGATTCTTCGAATTGGCAACTGTATGTATTTTCAAATTCTTTTTTGTTGTATTTGGCTAAGTTCAGTGTAACTAGGTATTACATTGTAAGTTGGCTTAGTCCAGGTATTTGGAAATAAGGAACAAAATGTGCCATGCAATTATCAAAGATTTTCAGGTCACATACTCGATGTTGTTCATTTTGTCCCTTTTCATATAATCTGGTAGTATTCCCTTGAATTTAATTTTCATTTATTTATTTATTTTTTTCAGTGTGGTCGTTCTTTTAATCCGCGTTTCTTATTTACATGGCCCACGGCACAAGTTGCCATGGATACAGTGGAGGACATGGTTTCCATGTGTTGTGCAGAGGTAGGCCTGTTTTGGTTTTTGTGGTTTTTTTTTTTTTTTTCGGATCAATAATTAGTTTCAATGGTTAAGTTACACATCCATACTCTTTGGATTGTCTTTCCGCCGGAGTAAAAGGCGTAGGCAAAAAAGACCTTTAACTGGAAAATTTTTGGAAGTTCAGGGAGAAACCATCTGACGAGTTATCAAGGGAGAGGTGGGTTAAATCAAACACTTTAAGTTGAGAGGAAGGAAATAGAGAGTAACAATCCATGTTAAGTAAATAACTAAAAAACCCTCATTTTTAAGCCGAGAAATTTTCGCTGATGGAGAAAGATTTTGCCGGAATAGTTTTCGCACAAGGATAATCTTATAGTCAAATTTTACAATTTCCTATCACCGTCCCCCCCCCCCCCCTTAAAAAATCAATTTTTAAATTTTTTTTGTGTGTGAAACGACCACATCCCCTTTGCGTTGTTCTCTCCAAATTTGTAGAGTATGGAAGGAGAAGGGAAGGGGGGGGGGGGGGGGGGCGCGGCTGAGAGACCCAGAAATAAGGTTAGCCCAGTCACGGTAAACAGCAGAGATTACATCCTATCTCGAACACTTTTTGTATTCTTTGAATAACCAAGCAGTAAAAAAAAACCCTTCTAGAATGTTTTGGAGAATGTTTTGGCAGTTTTCTCTATTGGCTGCAGGGCAACAGGAAAATTTCGTGTTGATAACAGTATCTTTAATCTCTATTTCTTATAATTTTCGTTGCTTCTTTCCACTTGCCTTACCTTTAAAACTTATTTTTTCCCCTCAATTTCATGTAGCGCGAAGCAGAAGACGATAGTTTGGACGAAGAGAAACTCGTGGCATTGAAGGAAAAGCTTAGTAACAAGTAAGAAACTGTTGCAATCTTACCGTATTTTGGCATTTCAGCCATTAGACTTGGAAGCTCAAAGACTGTGAACGGAAGTAAATACATGCTCCACCGAGGCACGCTAGTATGTTATGTACAAAATGTGAAGGTAGCGTAAATTCCATAGCCTTGATATCGCTGGACCTTAGAGACTGGCTATTAAGCGGCGACGAGTCACAGCAATCAATCTTATCGGTGCGAGATGGCACAAATTCAAACCAATATGAATTTGAGTAACTTGATACAGAGATATTTGGCCCAAAAAAAGGTCTTTTTCACACGTAGTGAAGAGTCACTGACAGGACTTTATTGAAACCAGTAACGGGAACGGAACTCTCGGACTTAAAGTACAGCGGTAATCCGTAAAACGATGTAAGATGGCGGTTGACAACACGGTCTGAGCACCAGTTTCGCCGCAACCAGTTTTTGGCAAGCGCTCATCTAACTCAATTGTTTGAGCAATCAGCAAGGAGAAGTGAAGAGCCGGTTTTTGACTTGAACTTTAAATCTTGCGCATTTTGTCATACTTTGTCTATTGGTTCTGTAACATTTAGGAGGGAGGACATTCGTCTCATCTTAAGTCTGATAACAATGAGACTTCGCCGCACGCTATGAAACAACTCAAAATAGGCATGCGCAAAGCAATCTTGCAGAAAGACCTTATCGAGCACAACTCCCACATTCCTTTCTTTTGTAAATTAGGTTTGAAAAAGAATCAAATGGTTACTACGGAAGTGCTCGTCTATGGGATGATGGTGTTATTCTACCTCAAGACACAAGGAAGGTACGTAACACTTTCAGAATCCCGTTGTGTCCAGTCTCTTAGCACCCCCTCCACTCACGTTTGGTCATTTCTCCGTAGGTTCTGGGTCAGAGTTTACGCGCAGCGCTCTCCTCATTCCCTCGCGGACAAGGCAGCAATTTTGGCGTCTTTAGAATGTGACACTAAATTCAACTCTTACCATTTAAGGGCATAGGTTAGTCAAGTAGTTATCACATTTAGCTGTCTTTGATCATTCGCAATCTCACCCCCCTAACGTACACATCATACTTTGTAGATTTGTTTGTGTAGTATTTTATTTGAGTAAACTTTTCACAAATATGGTTATCACAGTTTGCTTCACCATATAGGATGCAAATAACAACTTGAACAAGTGCATATTACTTAATTGGCTATTTCGCGGTAATATAGAAAAACACCTAAGAGAAACTGAGAAACCATTAAACTCGTTCCCAGGGTCTCCTTTCTTCCCTGCCTTGTCTCTCTTCTCAACGACAAGGAAGGTAAAGGAGAGAACCTGGGAACAAAGCAGACTTGGGATGTAGTTGGCATTCCCATCTCACGAAGGAAACCCAATATATACACTTCACAGAGGCCTAAACAGTAAAACACACTGATGATGGACCTTTCTCCAGCACATGGGTGAGACACCCGTTGGCAAATGATCTTTTAGCTGAGTTAAGATTTGAGATAATCACAAGTATTTGTTATTTTTGAAGGATTTACGCAACACCCTTACTCATTCCAAAAGTTTGTGAATGTATACGTAAAAGTCTTTTGACCATCTCTTTCCCGATAGTTTGAGTTGCATCTACTTCTAATTTTCAGTAATGTTTTAATCGTGTGCTTCCTCGCTATGGCTGCCGGTTTGGAGAAAGGTTCATTTGCCAGCTGCAAGCCCAAGTATTTTCTTAAGATCTGATCCTAAACTATGCTAAGTGTTAACGCTAAGTCTAAAAGTGCGAAAGTATTACTTACTATAATGCAGTCATATTAAAAGTAACTCAATTTTACAAGGGGAACTTCGGCAAAGACAATTATGAGATGCGTAAGGCAACTAGAGGTGGAATATAAGTGCATTTTGCGCGTTCTGACATGAAGCAATTTACGAACTAGGGTTGCTTTGTTATCTAAGACTAAACACTGCAGACTCGAGATCTTAACAGAAAGTCCGAGAGAGAGAGAGCTCTGCACTTGTGGTCACCGTATGCATCTCTAAAACGCCTTTGCTATCGCTCCCAACTTAGATCAGAGGTGCGATTCACATTACTAACATGCATCTTACGTTATTAGTTGAAGCTAATTCACTTGTTTGACAAGTTTTGCATATAAAAAAAAACTACACAATATACGCAAAGTTTAATGTGGATACAGTTTTGTAAATAAAATGTTTAAAAACGTCTATTCACTTGTAAATATTCATTTAGATATGGTACCAAAACGTTACCAAGTTATGTACAAAATAAGCGGCAATTCTTTGACTAGTTTACTAGCCACAACCCAAGGCCCGCGGGTTATCTTTCCCAAAAATCCCTTTTCCCTCAGGACTATACTTCGACCGCAAGTCCCGCTAATTAAATTTTCTTAGGTTTTAAGGCCACAGCTACCAATTACCAAGTACCAATTGTGATTGGATAAATTCTTGAAGAAAACCCTTTAACAGAAATCAGTTCAGAGATAAAGGAACACACTTTCAAATTTCCACAAGGAGAGGCAAACAAGCGACATTCTCAAAACTTATTGATCGAAAATATTTCGATAACTTTCCTAGCTATCTTATCGCTCAGCCACCGCTCCGCCGACCAGGCCAAGGCCCACCCCCACTCCTTAACAGAACATGCTGATGGAAAATGACAATTAAGAAGGTGTTTGTCTCTCCAAGGTACTCTATCATTATCTAAAATAGGTGCTTTTTGGAAAAGGGGCAGAAAACAAAGACAGAAGAGTGGAAGTATACAATTTTAACACCCTACTTAATTTGTGTTCCGGCTAGGCCTTGTTCAGATCTGTAGCAACACTGGATTTGAACGCTTGATTATCTTTGGATCCATTGGCCAAATTTGACGCATCAACCCCTAACATACACAAGAAAGACGACGTTAGATAGAAATAAACTGGACCTAGGGGAGCAAGAGAGGGGCAGCAAGGACAACAACGAACCCATTTCACCCTCCCCACCCACGGCTACCTTTTCATACCCTTACAACAGTATTCATATTCTCTGTACATTTCTTATGGTACTGACAAGGGTATTATGTTAAACAATCAAAAGCTTCTTAAGATGGTAATCATTTCCCTTTCTGTCACGACCTTGATATTGGATTCAGGGGTAACACTGTAAGGGGAAATTCTACACGAGTCACGCATGGAAGTTAATAGGGGTTTCTTAACCCTGGAGCGTACATGAGTGCAGCAGACTGCCATGGTAGGGTGACAAGTCTGGTGAGGAAGTAACGGGGAGGGGAAAGAGGAGAAGGGGGGGGGGTTTCCCCGCAAAGGAACAAGATCCCGTTCGGGGAACTTAAGAATACTCTGAGTCAATTCACGCTAGGGAAACTTTTATGAGATCAGACAGTAGAAGAAAATTCAAGTTCCATACAACATTGCTGTTGAAAACATGGTGTAAGAAACAAAACTCGCTGTGATAACTGTTAAGATCATCACCTTGATATTCCGGAGGTGGGATGGGATATCCGCCATTTTGGGCACTCTTCTGTGGGGTGCCCTTACCATTAGCCACAGCCAGTTCATAACTGACGTTATCCCCCGGTAGCCCCGCGGGGTGGACCGGTGACCGGCTCCTAGTTCCCTTGCCATCATGATGCGACTGCGCAGATTCGTACGGAGCTGGTCCGATAGCGCTGAGCAGCACGGGAAGGTAGCACAAACCGTGAAACAAACCATATACGACTACACAGAAAAACACCTGAAAGAAACCAGAAAAAGAAAAAAAAGATTGAATCGTGTACAAGTATGAATTGAAAACAATTAATAAGGAGCATAGGTAGAGCATTTCTTAAATGAGTGTCTTAGATATAAGGTAATCAGAAAAGCAAACCAGAACAGTGGAAATATCACAGGGGCCAAGGAGAACTCACACTGAAAAATCAAACAGACAGATGCGTGGGTAAATGCATGTAACCAAGTCTTCATTGGTTTTTAACGTTTCATCTGATGGGTTCAAAAAGCGGTGGCATGATATTTCCACATCAATCAGAGAGGTAAGCAAAGCAAAACCAGAGGATTACTCTGCTAGTCAAATGAACATAGCTCTACACACGATATGAACACTTAACGCATCGAATGAGTTAAGAATCTCTTGATTTTTTTTTTTGGGGGGGGGGGGGGGAGAGGGTTGCATTTCTTCCCTCAAAACCTACCATTTGCTGATAATTAGGACCTGCAAGTGTCAGAGTCCAAAGATCGATTTTGTCTAGACACGCATTCATACACTCACATGGAATACAACAAACTGCTGCGTCAAGTTGTCGAAAAAAAAATGATTCGCGTGCAGTTCAGTGGTTAAAATTAATTCCTGTGGATTCTATATTTCCATAATTTGTTACGATACACCTTTACTTTAATTACTTACCTTGAAGAACGTCTTAAACACATACGAATTGGAAAACGCCAAAAGAAACACAGCTAAAAATGTACTGAACCCTCCATTCCACACTGCTGGCCCAATATCCCTCAAAGTAGCGCGAGCACGTTCTTTAAAAAACAAACAAACAAAAATGAAGAAGATTCACAATTAGTATTAACTCGTATTTTGAACCCTAATGACTGAAAACGAAAAAATTGGTCGGGTTTCTGAGGTGTGTGCCGCGTAGTTTAAAATTGTATCCTTCATAGAAGCTATTTAAACCGATGTTTGTAGACTTCAAATTCAGCACATCGAAAATATAAGTTAGTGACGACTTGAAACCTATGTTAAATTCAGTTTATCAGTTCTCTGTTTCTGATTCCCAGTTTAAACACACGTTTTGCTGGTGTGAATGGTGCATAGTTTGGTAAGACACCAAAAGAGACAATAACACACCAAGAAGGAACAAGATGGCTGAGGATGGAGTAGGTAGACACGGATTTTAAATAAAAAAAACAAACTCAGATTGAAAATGACAAACACGAACACTCACCGGTTCGCGAGCCTGGTATTATCATAAAAGTGTGTCCAACATGGGAAGCGTAATCCACAGACAGCCCAACCGCCAGCACCAGACAGATAGTACTCACAGTATCAATTGTCAGGCCCCAAAAATGCATCGTACCTGTGATATTGACCTGGTGGCCAATAATTAATAAATATGGGTTACTTCGAACAATGAAGCAAAAAAGGGGGGGGGGGGGGGGGCTGAAGTACGGTAGTGCTGGTAGCGCCTCCAAAACTTTTACTGTTCTGCGAGATATTCTAGTACTGAAGACCAGGGGAATTCCCTGCCGGGGTAGGGGGGGGGGAGGTTTACCAAAGACAGTACTAAAGGAATCCCCCATCTCTCTCTCGGACAGGAAGAATAGAGAGGCTTGGGAACAATACTGCCCATTTCTCCCTTTCACAATCACGTGTGCGCGAAAAAATTCCTGGTGACACGTACCAAAGTGAAGCCGACACAAGTGAAAACAAGAAGACAGGTCCACAGGTTTGCCAGGACAAGCAGAGTGACCAGAAACACTGTCATTAATGCCAGGCCCATATTACGAAACAGTTCCTCGGAGATCACCTGGAAGGGAAGATTGACCACAAGCTGATTGAATTTACGAGCACATCGTTACGATATAGGTTGCACAAAAAATTCCCTTTAGTGTTGCACGTACAAAATACTCTATAAAAATCTGCTATCACTCTTCTTTCTCGTACTTTTAAAGAGCGTGTTGGCTTGAGGTACCAGCTTACGAACGACAATTAAGTCTGAGGTTTAAGACAGTTTCCGAGCTATGAATCACAACGTAATAAAGTGAGGCTATTCTCTTACCTTGTTTGTCTCCCATCCCAGATAAAAGAAAGAGTATGGGAAGGCAAGCTCATCGGGGAACACCTCTCCGACTTTTTCACGCAAGTCCTCCATAGCTTTGACTTCTGTTTGTGTGGAGTCCATGTCTTTATGCGTCAATCTCATTCGAGTAGCCTGTCGGAGAAGGATAAATAATGAATGATCTTAACTGGATTTAAAACAACACAACACTCATCAAGAGAGGGAGGGGGGGGGAAGTTCTCAATAGCTATCCACAGAGTGCTACATTACGATGTTAAGGAGAAAATTGCATTAACCCTTTACATCCTAACATTAGCATGCATATTTTCCATTTCATATGGTATGGCAGAGAAAAGTCGTTCGACAATCGAGAGCTTCTTAAATTGTTGTTGAATTTATCCTCGTTATCTTCATGTTTGAAAGAGATGACCAAAGGCTTACGAGTGAAGGGGACTTCGTCTCATTCAGTTGCTTAAAAAAGAGGAACATTTCTTACTGTTATTTCAAAGGTTGACCCCGTTCCATTCTTCATTCGCACATCATTACGATAGCTGATCCCAGGCCCCTTTAGAAACTCGTCCAGCCATTCGTAGAATTTCGTTTTGCTGTTGATTTTCCCTATAATGGAGAAATGGAGAAATTATTTCAATGCTGCTGATAATGCCGCACGCGGTTGTGTTAAGTCGAAGTTTTGTTCCTGAATGTTATCTTGGCTCTGATGAAGTTTAGAGAACTTTATTGATAGTGCAAGCAGTACAAATAATGCTTGGCAGTTTGGAGAAATTTTTAATTGAGTGTCCAAAGTAATCTTGGATTTCTTTGTTCTTGCTTTACTTCGCCCTTTGATTGGTCCAGAAAATCCGCGCAACTTTCTCAACCAATCAGTTCCAAGACTAAAGCCGATCACGACTTGATCGCGCGCGTTTTCCCGCGCTTAAGGCAGTTTGGTCGGTTTTACTTTGCCTTCTCATTGGCTCTTCAAGGCATGTTCCTTCTCTCTGATTGGCCATTGTGATTACTTTGGTTGTGGTTTTACGACACTCGATCGAAAAGCGCGCTCTAATACATCACGTGTGTTTTATTATGTTTTATTGTGTTTTGAATAGTTAGAATTGTGAGTACGGTAATTTTCAAAATCGAAAGTTGCAAGTTGAGCGATTTCCTCTTGAGTGTAGAAAAACCAAAGCAAAGACAACGGCCAATCAGAAGGAACGGAAAATTACAGAGAACCAACCAAGTGAATCGACCAATAGTCACCCGACAGTCGGCCGATCGTCGACGGATACTTGACCGACAGTGTGCCGAGTAAGGGCGAACTATGGGTTGAGTGTCGGTCGACTGTAGGCCGATATATCGATCAAGACTACTATGGTGCGCATGTCCCAGTTTTTTCTACAACTCACATTTAGAGCTTGTCTGATCAAACACTTGTCCTCCTTTCACTTTCTTGGCCCAATCAATGTATTCTTCATACCAACTGTTCACTGAGCTGGCCACCACATACTCGTCACTGATTGCCAGATCGTACAGGCCGTGTAGTTTGCCTTGATTTTCAAAATATTCAAACTTTCCTGCAGACAAAAACGAACGACAACAAACAGTTTTGTTTGATGAAACATGTTGAACACTAAACTGTTTCCTTCTCTAAAATTCTTGATACGGTATTGTGCACAAGTGATGCCAATGAAATGTACGAATTTCCTTGTTTGTTTTGTGAAATTTCCTCGAAAGTTGAAGCGAAAGTTCGCGCGGAGATTCGCAAATTCGATTCGCGTCATTTCCCTGGAAGACAGAGCACTATTTCTGTTAAAGCCACCCTGTCGATCTTATTAGTTTTCTCCTTGATTATTGGAAGTCTGGTTGTTTCTCTTTGGCTACTTGGAGGTGAATAATACCTTGCTAATTACTTCTGAATTAGCCAAGAAGCTCGCACAAAAAGCACTTTTACCATAATTGTGAGAGCTATCTTTATGTCTGAACTTAGACCACACAAGACGCAGATAGTCAGTGGATAATTTTCCTTCGAAAAACGACTGTACCGCTCCCGTGTACTGCCGCATTAAACACGCTTGACGCGCGTGTAATTCCCGCGCATAACACACGCGGAACACGCACACTGCAGTTCACTACACGCACCTGCGTATAATAAAAAATGAACTGGAAAATGCATTTTATCAGCTCACGAACCTGTGTAGATATTTGCCGGTCTCCCATCCACAGGGAAATACTGCAATAAAATAACAGTTTTAGGGCATATACCGCATTCAATAGAACAATAATTAATTTTTTGCATCTAAAGTGAGGCGCTTGTTCGAGGGGGCACTTATTGAAGGGCGACGCCCATTGAAAACTGGATGCGACGAAAAAATGTTCTCTTTCAATTTAACGGTATGTTTTCAATTCGTACGAAAATTTTATAGTAACTAACAGAGGTGTCTGTTGATGTCACCGATTTTCTCTCCCGGCACTTTCATTTGCATTTGTATTTTTTTCTTCACTCAACTTCGATCTCACTGAGCCCTTCTTCTTCGGGGCGGCGCTTATTTGAGTAAACAAGGTATCACATAACTTGAACTACCCACAACAACTTTAATTTTGCAAGTTTTTAAAAGCCCCATTGCCAATAAAAGTTATGTGTAACTTTAAGTAAACTTGTGTTTAGTTCAACTGACCCAGTTCTCCTACGCCTCAATACTACAATTTGGTTTGATAAAAAGCACCCACATCCTCTGTTGTTTCCTAATCCAACCCTACATAATGCAATGGCTGACTCGTGAGCGGGCCGTCACTCCTCTTTAGGGAGTTTTAGATCCACGTTTGTCTCTGAATACGTGTAACCGCAAACGTCTAGGAGTCACGGGACCAGACTCCAACGGTCACGTTTGCCGTCCACGTTTGAACCTCAAGTAAGGCAGTTTCAGGTGATTAAACTCCGTCGACGCTTTTTGTCTTCTTGTTCGAAAGTTCTCGCGTATGTCCTATAAATATCTGTGAAGTAAAGTCTCTTCTTCATAACCATTCCGTTTGGGACGCTAGAAACCGATCTTTCAGCCACATTTCGTGCTTCAAATAAAGGACCTCCATCCATTGTGTATTTCGAGATGGCGGCGCACATGTTGATTTTTTTCAGGGGAAATCTGACGTCGATCTAAAAAGCTGAAACTCTTGAAACTTCTAACCTCTAACCACAAACTGCTGACCACAGTTTGACGTTTGCGGTGAACAATTCAAACGTGGATCCAAAACTCCCATTAATAACGCTTCGGCACGAGCGTAACAACGCGAGCTGGCGAGAGATCAGCATGGGGTCTGGAACTAATAATTGTTGGTGCCAGACTCCCGGCGAACTTCATCTCGACTCTACCAATCGCTCTCATGAAGGGCTAACGCTCGAAACGTCGGCCTTTAAACTCTTTACGGTGGCCAATTTATGTTTTCAACTCAGTTGATAACGCTTAATTACCTGTTATACTCTCCCACCGACGCAGCACCACAGTTTCTCTAGAAAATTACCCCCTTTATTCGTTTCAAATCTTCCCGGGGACGGAGAAATGCGGGTCTTGCCGCGCTAATAATGGGGGTCTCCTAGTTTTGACAAAGTGACTCATTAACTTTACCTTGGTATTCATTGTGCTGTACTTGTAACTCATTGACTCGACTGGTAAAAACCAGATACGGTCGAAGTACTGCCGCAGCATCAGTGTACCGTACAAATTAACACCAAAAAGGGTTCCTGTTATAATTATCACAACGATCTGCAAGATAATAAAAATACAATGCAAAAAATTTTTACAAAAATAAAATGCGCACATCAATACTACGAAATTTAATTATGTTCAGGATTGACCGAAAGAATTGCGTACTTCAAAAAACGTTCACATGAGTGAGATCCGACTAAGTTTTATATCAACTGAGTTCATGATGTTAACTGACCCCCCTAGAGAGTTTCTAAAGCTTTCACGGTGGCTGATTTACAGTACAAACTCAGTCGATAAAACCAAATTATTTTGTAAAACCCCAACGACGTAGCAACACAGTTTCATTAGAAACTTATCCTCTTTATTTCTTCTAAGATCCAAACACTGACGAAGGCCAACTGAAGAATTGCAATGCGATCCACAACTCAAAACTCTTAACGGACAGAATCCGGAATACTCCATAATTTGTAAAACAATCAAGAGTGTTTTGATAGAATCTCATTAATAAGGACACCTTTTGAGGTCTTTTGAAGAGAAATCGAATTTCATAGAGGCTCAATCCTGGACATATCTCCTAAAACTTTTAACCCTTTACACCCTAACATCAGTATGCATATTCTCCATACTGTTTTCTAAACATTTCCTAAGGTGCTGACGAGGAGATTTCGCTTAACAATCAAGAGCTCCTGTACTTGTTGATCATTTCCATTATTCTCATGACCTTTACGTTTGATTCAGGGGTCATACTGTAAGGAGAAATTAGATGCTAGTCACTCTCAGGGGTTAAAGGGTTAACTGTGTAATTGCACTAAGGTTTTACCTTTCCTGGAAGTGAAAGTAAGGCTCGTGCAACATATTTGTCCATAAATTCCTGCAAGAGATCTCTCTTGCCGCGCTCACTTTCTGTGTAATCATCTCTCAGCTTGATACAACAGCAGCAGCCATCTCGATTCTTATTTTGCCTGTACACAATTGAGGAAAACTGTTAGAAAAGAAAATGCAATTGAAGCTCATACATTGACATTTAAGCGACAAATATAAAAAGCCAAATACTTGGATATACGTTATTTAACAAAACACAGAATTTCCCACTATGATCCAGTCTCCAGGCAAACTGCAACCAAAACAATCTTGCCAGTAACGTAAACCATGTTTCCATTACTGTAAACATTAAAGAGCATTTTACCTTCTGGCATCCAGAGCTAAGAAGGCTGTAAACATAGTGGCCTGAAGTGCAAAGTCTGCTAAAATACCTGTAATAGGAAAATATTTACAATGGAGGATAATCTGATTTTATTGGTCATGTGAAAAACAAAAACAGAAACAAACAAAAACAACAACAACAACAAAACAAAGAAAAAATCAACAAAAAACAAAACAAAACAAAACAAAAAACAAGACACAGAAACACAAAACAACAACAACAAAAATATCCAACGTACCAATTCCAGCAAAAAGACAGAAAGATCTTAAGGCAGGTAAAATCTGGAAAAAAGGTCATCAAAACCATAAGCTCTTTTGCTCTCATAAGAGACCAAAACAGATTTTCTCATTGTAATATCAATACAATATCAAGCAGACAAGTGATGAGAATAAAGAAAAATATCAATCATGGGATTATAAGTTGATCCAATACCGACTTCCCTGCATTAATTTCTTAATGAAGAATTGTATTGCAGACAGTAAGGAGAATTACAAATGAGATCTTAGGAGTGAATGGGTTAAAAAAACCCCTTTCCGTGACATTAACTCTTCAGAATGGTGATGTTTAAATAATACAATTTACATAAAATATAGAAAACAAACAACTCACGGTGGTTGCTCCTATCATGAAAGCCAAGAAATCAGTCAAAGATGTAATTGTTATTGAACAGCCCTGGAATAAAGTAAATAAAAAAATCTTAGTCAAGATCCATAGAGTGTAAATACCAGTAGTACTGCTTTGTCATATTCTATGTTCACCCTAAAAATGTTATATACTGTAAAAACCTGCGTATAAGAACCTAAAATTTAAAAACTTGTTAGGCTTCAATTTCCTAGTTAACCCTTTAACTCCCATGAGTGACCAAGACAGAATTTCTCCTAATAACATCAATACAATATCAAGCATACAAGTGATGAGTGCGAAGAAAAATATCAGTTAGGGGATTATAAGTTGATCCAATACCAAATTCTGCCAATAAACATCGAAAGAACTGTATGGCAGACAGTAAGGAGAATTACTAATGAGATCTTGGGAGTTACACCCTAACATTAGTATCCATATTCTCCATACTCTTCTCTATACATTTCTTTTAGTACTGACAAGGAGAATTTGTTTAGCAATCAAAGCTTCTTTAGTTGGCGGTTATTTCCTTTATAACTCATGATCTTAATGAATGATTCAGCTGTATTACTGTTAGGAGAAATTAGATGCTGGTCACTCTCAGGGTTTAATGGGTTAAAAGAACCATTCTAGGCTAAAATCTCAATACAGGTTCTTATTTTAAGAATGCAGTGTTTGCTCAAATTTGATACAGTACATCATATGTACTGTAAAGGGATAAAAAGAACCATTCTAGGCTAAAATCTCAATACAGGTTCTTATTTTAAGAATGCAGTGTTTGCTCAAATTTGATACAGTACATCATATGTACTGTAAAGGGATAAAAGAACCATTCTAGGCTAAAATCTCAATACAGGTTCTTATTTTTAGAATGCAGCATTTGCTCAAATTTGATACAGTACATCATATGTGATACAAAAAGGTAACAAAAACTAGCCAGAATACCAGCAGCGTTATAAGACCTCAATACTGTACTATCAATACATCCATAGTTGCGCAACATATCTGACTGTTTATACAAGCGAACCATGTAAAGCAGGGTGTGATGAGGTTGGCATACAGTGCAGTATCACACCCATGCCCACTGACACAAGATGCCTTTTTTTTAAAACAACAATTAATAATGTGATTAAGAAACTAGGTAGCCTAATTTCACAATAAACACCATTTATATAAGAACCTATGGAGGCTAACTTAAAAAGAACCCAGGTTCTTAAAATAATGCAGGTCTTGATTTGTATTTCATTAGTCTATTGAGTATGCTTCTTTCTCCATACTGATCCTAACTGGATGCTGAGGACCCCTGCCATACGCAAACTTAAGTTTGGTAAAGGTATAACCCAACAATAGCGGTTTTGGTAACTTTTTTCATAAGTAGCTCTTGATGGTGTAGCTGGCCACTGTGCCAGAAAAAGGAGCTGTAAAGCGAAACCCAAACATGTAAATCTGCCTGCAGACTAAACAGAAGGCAGTAAGAGGGCTTCAAGGCAGCAGTCAACTGCAGGTAACTAGCTTTGAAACCCCTGCTGGTATCATCTTTTCTGTAACTCAGTGGTACACCATCATTAAGGTAAAATTGAGAGGTCTGTGGTCGGACAGAAAGGTAACTGATATTTTTTTTTCATTTGTACCACCTTTGCTACAAGATAAAAAAAACATAATTATCTTCCCTTTCCAATAAAGCCTACTGACTGTTAAAATTAGCATCTTACTAAATCTATATTTAATAAATAAATGGAACTCACAGCATGTTTTAAAGCAAGTCCAATGCGCTCTGCAATTTCTTGGTTCTTATGAGTGTCAGGGGATAAGTTGTTCCATGCTTGTACAATAACAAACATGTCATCTACTCCAATACCTGTGGTAGAAACAATGTACTGGTAAGTTTGATTGTCAGAAGATAGTGACACAACAGTCCAACTGCTGGATGACTTTGGCTACAAAATGACTATGGATAAAGTCTCAGAATTCAGAGCAATCTTACCGAGTAAAAGAAATGGCAGTGTTGAGTGAACAGGACCATAAAAAACTCCAAAAGCACTGGCCAGCCCAAATGACACACCAATGGCCAGTCCAATGCAAATGACACCAAGTAAAGCCAGCCAAGCCTATCAGTAGATAAATAGTAAATTGATATGTAGTGCCATGGAAAAGCTGCCTAGGATAGGCTAGAATTGACTTCAGTATTGTAAAACAAAATCACACTAACTAGAATTAAAAAACCAATGGTTGAGTGTAACAAATTCAAAGGAGCCAATGGGAGTATAAAGCAAATTAACCCTTCCACTTCCAGAAGTGATCAACATGAAACTTCTCCTACAATATCCTTACATTATCCAGCAAACAGGTAATGAAAATACTCAAACTCATCAGGCGGAAGTTGTTAACTTGATCTAACACCAAATTCTCATAACTAATTTACAAGTAAATGTGTAGCAGATAGAGGGGAGAATTAATGATTAGATCTTGGAAGTTAAAAGGTTGAGGCAAGCAAGCTGCTTGAAGAGTGAGGAAAACTTGACAGATAAAGTCAGGAATGGCTTTGTCTTACATAAGGAGTTACTAATTAAAAGCTGATGTTCCTTCATTTTGACAAAGTGTTCCTTACATTTGAAACATCAGCTTGAGAAACTCTTTGCAGTGGCTAATTTACATTATCAACTCAGTTCATAAAACCAAATTATCAAGTAATGGAAAGCTGATGACTTAACCTTTAACCCCTGAGAGTGACCAGCATCTACTTTCTCCTTACAATATCACCCCTGAATCAAACATTAAGGTCATGGGAATCAAGGAAATGATCACCAACTTGTAAAGCTCTTGATTTTTAAACAAATTCTCCTTGAGAGCAATTCAGGAAATGTATGGATACTCAGTCTGCATACTCAGTCTGATGATAGAGTGTATTTAGGGTTAACCTAAACTTAACTTCCTCCAACAGTCACTGAAAAATCCCTCCACACGTATCCCAAAAAATACATGCCCTGACTATCTGCGCAGTCCAAACAACAATTTACTCTGCAACAACTGTAAACCAACAATAACTAACAATAACTGTATCACAGTACCTTGATATTGAGACGACTTAATCTTCCAAGCATAACCGCAACATAGATAATGATGAGAATGTACCCAATGGAAAGGAGTTGAACATCACCTTGAATGCTATCACCTGAATCTGTTTGGTCTCTGATGATAAATTCAACAAGCATTTTTTATCATTAAAATATCACTGAAAACAACTATCTATTTCTGTTAGTAGTAGTTTTGTTGGAGGCAGCATCCTGCTATTTTGTTCAAAGAAAGGGTAAAAATACACCAAAGTATAATGTGATTTATTTTGTGCAAAACTTACTGGAGACGTGTGTAATAATACAGCTCTGCAGATGATGGTTCCTGAGCACCCATCAATTTTCCAAATTTTTCTTCCCATTCATCTGTATTTTTATCCTCCTAATAAAAGAATCAAGTATTTTCTTCATGACAGAAAGATAGTAATTTTGTGCTGAATTATAGATACTTTCAGAGCAATTTATTCAATCAAAACTTTGCAGAATCTCCCTTTAAGTTTGTCACTTTAAAACATGGAACAGTGAGATACTGGCTGTGAACAACTGTTACTGAACCATTCTCTAGCTTATAGCTGAAGTTATGACTGGCAACTTTTCTCAGAAAAGAGCTTATTCACGTAGAGTTCACACACAAAGGAACCATTTGAGAGGAATACAGATATCACATTAATTAGTATGCCACTTATGTTGAAGATGAGGTAATGACATTGATAAAGCAGAAATAAAAATAAAGACGTACGGCAGTGATCATGTTCATCCATGATACACATCAATGGAATATCTTGTACATACTCATAAACTTGGATTCATACAAGGATTATTAAACCCATAAATTAAAAGTTTTTCAAATGGAAACTGAAATACACCCTACTGGATTTTTGTCAGAAGAGAGATTGTTAGAGGAAAATCCCCACATTATGAGTAGAACTATTCAAAACTAGAAAACAGTAATGGCAGAGTACACATTCTGATACATTGTACTTTTCCACTTCCACTGCATCTTTCCACATCTATCCCAGTATCTCAGACTGAATATCTATACATTGTGTAACATTCATCAACCAAAACCCTTGGGGTTTTCAATAACGTCTTCAATCAGCAGCTGCCAATGGTGTGATAGGCAGCTGTACCTGGAAAGGTACCTTGATGTGAAACCCAAACACAACTCAGCCTGCTCACAAGCTAAGCAGATGGCGAAAAGAGATCTTGTGCACGTAGGTAGTAGTAGTCCACCAGTGATCAGCTTTTATTCAAAACCCCTGCAAAACACTTCCTGTCTGTGTATAAATATGACAAAAGGTGCACTAGTATATAGTTATATAACATACCAAAGCTCCTGTGTTTTTGTTCAGTTCAGGGGTATATTTTATCCCATATGACATTGATGTTGCTTCAGCCTTTGTAATGTAACCTGATTCATTCTTCTTGATTCCACCCAAGTACTGGGACAGCACAAATCTTTTGTTTGTCACAGGACTGAAAAATAAAACAAACACGTGAGTATCTTTACTCATAAATTCCTTCAATGTTTCTATCAATCAACATATAAAGAACCTGTGATCAAGTGTACAAGTGCAATGATTTCAACTCTCATTCTATTAAATTAAGAATGGATTAATTGGTCTTGGATATATAGCTGCCTTACTTACCCAAACTATTTGGCTCAGTTCATAAACTCTTTGGATATCATTACTTGGTTCATATACTACAATAACTGTTTAGCCTAGTTTACAATTTGCAAGGGAATTCTCAAATCTCCCCTTCCATGATCCTGTTATTATTTGTAAATCAATTAATAAATAAAATTTTTAGTATCTAAAAATCACATACAAATTTATGAAAAAAAAATGCACACCCCTACCCCCCCCAAAAAAAAACAGAAAGAGAGACAGGCAGACATACATACAGAAACATAAACCCATTGGTTGATTGCCTGACTGACTAATAGACCAACAAAAGGACAGACATTTAGCCCACTGGCTGATCAACTAATTGAGACAGAGATACAGACAAGGTAATTTGGTATTATTAACTAAGCAGATAAATAAATGTAAATTGGCCACTGTAGAGAGTTTCAAGGCCGACGTTCTGAGTGACTGACTTACTGGCTAACTAACAGACTACCAAAATGACTGACTTTGGGAGAAATTCCATAACTGGTACCTTATTATGACTGGTTGGTTTATTTTCTTCAAGATCTCTTCCTTTGTTAGAGAATTGATGAGAGTCTCGTTAAACGACCAAAGCTCCAGTAGACCATTGTTAGAGCAAACTGGACCAACCCTACAAAAAAATCATTTTTCATTATTTAAGTAATCAGTTATAATGACTTACTCACTGTCACACAATAGTGACACAGTTATTATCTACCGTGTACAATACATCTTAACTTTTAAAATTTCTTTTTAAATTCTAATCATTATTTTATATTTACATGTATATCTATAATATCTTTAGTTTCATTAGCAGTTACTAACAGTAGTTAATATTTACAGGAAAAGAGCAATTTTTTAGTCAATGGAGATACTGTAAATAAAACATAAGATAATAACCATTATTATTATTATTATTATTATTATTATTATTATTATTAAAATTAGTCTCAACATCATCATCATTATTTTAAATTATCATTACTATGTCTTCCTTAACTCTACAATATCCGTGTTTAAGGTACAGTATATCATATGATAAACTTGGAGGATTGAACTTAGAAAACCATGATCTCTTGAAATACATTCCTAGGTTTTTATTGTGGTCCTCACAAAAACACTGCATGGAGATGGCAATTCAACTACACAATCAAACACCAGTTAATTAGCATTAATGAGTGGAGCTTGGTTTTTTTCATGCCTGATTGCCATTTTCCTGATAAAACAACATTCCAGAGATTTTCTGAGTTGTTCTGTAAACAACTGAAGAAAAAAGAAAAAAATCCTTGCTTTCTTACCAAATGAAACTTTATGATAACACAAAAAACAACATGTACTTAATATATGGCTGATTATATTGCTAGATTGATTTTAACACATCACATACTAACCTAAAACAAAATTTTTCCCAAGAAATATCAGTTCCATTGCCTATTTTGGTGACCTTGTTTTGAATCATAAGTGCCTAAAAGATAACACAACAAAAAAGGTTAGAAATATATAATTTTTGAATAACTTCACAGTTTCAAAGTCCCCAGCAGATCTAACTTGAACTATTTATATCTGTTGCACTCCCATAATTAGTTTTTTTCTGATGTGACAGAGCGAGTCTACAGAATTTTACATTTCATAAACATTTTGAATTAAAATATCTGGTTTTATTCTCACTATTTTCAGCTAATTATAACTGTTTAAGTGAAATATATGGTAATCCTAGAAATACAAACACAAGTAAATGATATTTGGAGAGATTAGACACAATGTTGTTTAGAAAAGTTACTGATTCGCAACATTGACATCCAATGCCAGGGTGGATATTCACCAAGCCATGAAGTAGCAAGGTAAATATCCACCACTTTCACTTAACACCGAGGTGAAAAATTGTTTTAATATATACCACATAGCAACCAAAAATATAGTTTCCCTATGAAATTTTTTTTTTTTCTGATAGCCACTTGCAAGGCTCCTAAATTTTTCAAAGTGGTCACCAATTCAAAAAAAGTTCATTGCCATTTTGAAAGACAAACAAAACCTTCTTTTACGCTGTCAGCGTACTAGACAGACCCTCCAAAATTAAGTTAGGAAAAAGATCTTTAACATGCTACAAAGTGTACACTAGGATGGATGACATACAACCTTCAAGCTAACATAAACTCAAGATGGCACCTAGTTACTGATTGAGATGCATGTGCTGTGTTTTGGAAACAAACTTAATGAGGCAAACAACCTTTTTAATTTACTATATCTCTAGGTAAGGTTATGATGAAGCATTCTGGTCGCCAATTTGGCAACTAATTTTCAGGATTTGGTCCCCAAAGTGAAAAATTTAGTCACACTGGCGCCTGTATTAGGCGCAATTTCATGCCCTGAATGCATTTCAGACAGCCTTGTGCCTAAGGGTATGCATAAAAGATAACAGTGAAGTGCATTTTTTAGATAACAACTACCGAAGCTGAAATTTGCATCAGTTCGAAAAAAATTGATGGTTAGGTGATACATGTAAATAAATGTACTTTAGTTCAATTCAATCACTTTTTCTTAGTTTAAAAAAGTTCAAACTTGTTGGATTTTCAGTTTTTGTTGTCCTTTATACATTTTCATTACATGAAATAGTAAAATCTCAACAAAAATTGAACTGGATCAAAAAATTTACACCAACATAAAAAAGAGGGATTCTCAAGGATGTATTCCAGATGTGAGTATTCCTAAGCAATCAAAAATGAGAATAGCACTTAAAAAGTTAATATAAAGGTGATAGAAGGGGAGGAGATCCAAAATCTAAAATCTGAAGATTTCCTTTTGCTACCACAGTAATACTTGTATATGGGCTGATGATGAAATTCACTGACTTTTTTCTGACTGTTCCCTAACTAACATCATATTTCCCTGACCAACTCAATTAACAGTTACAAAAACTTAAACTGAATTAACAACTCCACAAACTTCACTTTTACATACATGTACATCTATTTGAAATATCAATTTTTCCTGCCATCTTTCAAAGCCGTAAGATTTCCCTGGCTTGGAGTGAAATTCCCTAACCCTTCCCTGTGACCTTCAAGAAATTTATATTTTCTGAACCTTTTCCTGACCTGTGACAAGAATAACAGAAAACATAGTGGATAGTACAGTCAAAATATTATTATGGTATTTTACCTCTTTCAAAACTGCAGGAGTAAGAACATCTCCTGCCACAAGTAGAGCTGTGGAAAAGCGCACTTCTAAAGGAAAATTTTCATCCACCCACAGTTTGTGCTTTTGTGTAGTTGAATCTTCAGGAGTCCATAACTTGTCCCCCCGAGCCTCCTGGGTAAAGTTGATCAGTCCAGCAGCACATCCTCCACAAATAATGAGTGAAATTAAGATAGAAATCCAGGGATTTCCACCAACTGCTTTTCCCAACCTGGAGAAAAATAACATAAGTCTACAATGTTGAAAAATCCTTTTTAATCTTCTCCATCAATATACTTAATCCTCAGTAACTTCCAAGATCTGATTGTTGATTCTCCTATCTAGTTTCTACACATTTCCTTGTAAATTAGTTACAAGAATTTGGTATGAGATCAAGATAACAAGTTCTACCTGATAAGTGCAAGTGTTCTCAAAACTTGTTTGCTGGATTAAGTGTGGACAACATTACGAGAAATCAGATGTTAATCTCTTCTAGGAGTTAAAGGGTTAACCATCTTAAAGTTTGTGTACCTGGATACAAAGTCTGAACCTTTGAGGCCTTGATATGAAACGTACATCACTGTTTTTGCTATTGCTTTCTTTCCTTTAAGAGTTGTATGTCTAATGTGCAATGGGTTAAATGAAAAATCTTTCCTGTTGTACATGCAATGCTTAAAGTGATGTGATTATCAACAAAAAAGGCAAACTTGCCACATAAGTAATACTTAGTAAGATAAATGAAAATATTTTATAAACCAAAACTGAAAATAAGATTGAAAACAACACAGGGCATCCAAATTTAGGACAAGAAATTTGTTTATCAACAAAATCATACTCTAACATCTCCATAAATTCTGTACTTTACAGTGTAATTAATACTGCTGTATGATGTTAACGTAATGTTATTATCGACAAAAGTCCAATATTGCTGCTTTTATGAGTGATTACGTGTGAATTTAATAACGCCTGAATACAAGGAAAACGGACGTTAGGCTGAAATACAAAATAAGGTATTAACTTTAAAGCGCAATATGCTTATCCCGAAATTTCACATCAACTCCCAGCTTAATTTTATGTAAAATAACTAGGCTTACTTACGCGATGCTTAGGCGATGCCATAACCAACAAAACTGCAAGCTTGCCTTTTAAGAAATAATCCTTTGTGATTATCATTAATTACGCTCATTCACTGCAACTAAATGAAGATAACATCGAAGAAAATAAAACAATACGTAGATTTTCCGACCAAACATGCTCATTTCCAAAATATCATAAATACTCCCGATTTGCCTGAATTTCACTGAATTTTTGCGAATAAGCTTTGCTTGTTTTGCCTTACCTCGAAACATGTTGCGAATACTAGGTTTTTGAAAACATTAAAACATAATAGTCGGGCATTGTTCCTGATCTTGTTTTCTTTCTTGAAGGCAGCCATTTTAACCGAAGAATCTGTAAACTCGTACGGCTCTGGCAAAATATTTGCGTTAAACGAGTACCACAGCACTTGTTTTCGTAAATATGTGTTTGAATCGGCCAAGGTTAAGGCAACGATTGAGCAACTGTTACATCATGCTTATGGGTGACTAATTCGAAACGAAACGAAACTCCAGCCATCGACCAGCGTTTGAATTTCGCACATGAAATATACGCATCAAGACGGTCATTACTTTATGTCGGTTAAATATTAACTCGACCACTGTCGATCTATCTATCAAAACTTCGCTCACACTTCACAATACAAACAACTACAGAATATACAGGTAAATATTGGCTGGTCGTTTGGACGTTATTGGGAAGATATCGTTAATCGAATCAGTTTTTCGTAGGCTATTCTTAGCTATAAGTTAGATTAAGTAAAAAAACACTCGTATAAATTTTAATTTTGTTATAGCGTTTAGAGTTGTGCAGTTGGTAACACATTTCAGTTTCTTTCTCCAGCCGGCATAGTTACGTAATGGCGTCCCAAATTTAACACGAAAGGAAATCATACAAATTCAAAAGTGAGGTAGGAGTGAAGAGCTTTTCAAACTGCGCCAAAAAATGGCCATAGCTTCCTTTTTCTTTTCTTCCTTTCTTCACCATACAAAAATTTTCCCTTCCGTAACAATCTCCGTGACAGCTGCCATCTGCAGTGTTCTTCAACTGCGAATATGCATTCACTTTTATTTGCCTGTCATGTAATCAAATTGTTACTCACCTATAAAACCCTTTTTCCATCGAGCCAGTGATGAAATTGCTTACTTTATTCAGGCACTGGCATTTTTTATTTTCTGTCCCATCCTTTGAAGCAGAAGAACTATCCATCTTCGTTCGTAACGATCGCCGCTACTTTAGCTTAGAGCCACTGACTTGACGACAGTACAACAACTGACATGTACTATGTAGGCGACAACATATTTCGGACTAGGGTGGGGCCAGGAGTCCGTTTTTCCGGTCAAGATTTTCGAATAGTTTCTTCTATTTTATACATTTAAGAAAAATTATCATGAAATTTCATCTTTCGATAGAATACAATTGCAACAAAATTGTTTAAATTCTTGTCGAAAACATTATCACTGTAAATAGTTTTATTTTTCAAAAATGTTTCCTTATCAGCGAGGGGACCCTTAGGAACTTTTGCTCTTCCTCAGTCCTCCTTCCATGTCTCGAAATAAAGACACTCTTGATTAAAGCAGAGTTGACGTCATAAACTCAAGATAGAAGATTTACTTTTTGTTATGCAGATCGAAGTGTATGAACAGAAATCTGTAAACTCTTCTCGATAAAATGCAAATCTATTGTTTGCCTCTCAAGTCAATGGTGTTACAGTGATCTTTAATATTGCAGTGTTTGTGCCAGGGGTTCACGACATCGAAACTCTCGTCAAAAAGATCAGACAAAAAAAAATATTGCTTTGGGGTAAACAACTGCAAATTAGGCGTCAAATATTTCCTACTCGGGGCGAAAATGTCACGCCCCATACGGAACGATGGAAAAGATGATGTTGATCTACCGGATGATATAATTAACATTTTGTCAAAGAAGTGTTTACCGTGGCTTGAATAAGACTAACGTTTTTCTTAATCGCTTCCCGATAACAGACTGGATTTCTCGTCGAAAAGCACTAACTATTGTATACACATTGATGGAATATCAGTATTTCTCCCATTCGAAAACGTGATGTCCCGCACGCAACTAACGTACCTTTAACATCCTCGCACGTGAATTCTGGATGACGAAATGGGACCGAGCTAAGCAATATAACACTTTTCTTTTACATTACGAAACTTGATAAATACGAACTATCTTTTTGAGAGAAAAACTTTTTTAAAATTTTGTTTCACTTTGAAGTCAGTAGTAAAGGTTTTTGCTTTGCGAGTGAAGTTTACGAGCAGGTGGTATCCGGTGCTCTTAAAATGTTTTAAAGTTGTCTGTGATCTAAACACGTTATCAGTATATATGAAAACAGCATGCCTGCTCGTGGATACGAATGCATTTTTCTCGCGTTGATGACATCTTTCATACGTTTGCATGGCTTACTCATAACTTGTGAGAGATGTCATTAACACTCGAAGTTAAAATTCGTTCCCACGCAGATCACCCACGCACGGCCTCCACCAACATGTATCTCACATAAACATTTATCGACCTGATGGGGCAAAATTCTGTAACAGAGGGCATAAGTTGATTCTTATCAACTATTTTCGATTATTATCGGATGTCAACAATTTTTTTCTAATTCTTTGCTTTGCTAATGATAATATTGATAAAATAAAAAGTAATAATAATCTGAATATCTTTATAAACGTCATTTTTATAATAAATTTTTTCGTGTTTTTATTTCAGATTAGTTTATGATTATCAATCTATGTATTGTGATTTTGAGAGATATCAATGACAGTTCTCAATCGTCACTTGCTCTTGCCGGACTTGCAATGAAAATCGATAGCGGCATTCAGAACAATTAGACATTTCACGTGAGACCCTTCGATGGCTTTCAAACAGCGTTACGTTCGTATCTGGCATTGGTCTTGTTGAGGTTTTAAGCGGTGAAGTTGCATTTTTACAACTTCTTACATCATCACTGTCTGTTTCTCTTGACTACAAACCCTTGAAGTTTTCTTCAAATACCCTGAGGACCCCTGAGATTCGTCCATGACAGGACGGATAATGCGTGCACTGTAAGTACCTCCCGTTGTCCCATACAAAGCCTTAGAAAAGTTTTCTAAGGCTTTGTATGGGACAGCGGAAGGTACTTACAGTGCACGCGTTTTCCGTCCTGTCATGGTTAGAGGAGACTGCCTTTCCGTGTCAGTGTCGCTTAAAAAATGCCTTTTTAACTTCGCTCGATTGTCGCTGACACTAAAAGTCTTTTTTTAATTGTTAAATGTTTTCGAAAGCTATGTAGAACGGTTCACTTTATAATTTATATCCGTAGTCAATTAGTCGTGAAGTTGCCTTAAAATTTCTAGACGAGAGAGGCGGAGGGAGGGAAGCGGTATCTCATAGCTTGTACCCAGATCTCTTACTTCTTTACATTCCGAGTAGGAATTAGGTCCCAAAACAAATATGGCGGCAATGGCGGTTGGAAGAGTCTGTTGAGTTCTACTCGATTTTGACCAAGTTTTTGACGTTTTGAGAGCAGATATGCACGATAGAACGATGCTAGATAAAAAATGAGACTTTATGCTTCCATTCTAACGGGGAATGACTCTATTTCCGGTTGAAATCGACGTATGATGATGTGACGTTGGACACGATGTTGTAGCGATCGATTGCTCTTTTGAACATCATGGAAGGAGCTTATCAGCAGAAAGCCATGGAAGATCTGGTAGAGGAAAATCGAGCTCTTCTAGAAGAACTTTCTCAATGTAAAGCTGATAAGGATTTTGTGTGGAATTTATGGCGGAGATTGCAATCATCACAACCTGATGTGACCTCTGTTGTGAGCATGGTGGTAGCACGCGAACAAGAGAAGAGTGAGCACAAAGACAAGAAAGTTTTAGAGATTTTACAGATGAAGGATGAAAAGATCAAAGAGTTCAAAGAGAGGCTATTGTCAGCGGAGGATGAAGCACACTACAGCAAGACGCGATATCACGACTTACTAATCGAGAACGAAGAATTAAAACAGAAGCTGGACGAGGAACAAAAGAAGTTTTCAACAAAACAAAGAGAACTAAGCGAAGAAAATAGCTATTTGTCCACTTTGTTGAAAGCTCATCAGGCGCAGAAAGAAGTCGATGATCAAACCGTTAAAGAAAATCTGGATAGTATTGAAGAGGAGAAGAATCAGCTAAAAATTAGGATCGCTGTATTAGAGAAGCAAGTGAGTGATTTTAGCGAGGAAAAGTTGAATATGGCTTCGGTTATCGAAGTTAATGCAACTCTTGAGGAAAAGATCAAGACATTGGATTGTGAAGTAAGTGCCCTGACCTTAAAAAACACCGAAGTTGCCAAGAATTGTGAAAAAGCTGAGATAGAATTGACTAACAAGGAAAATCTTTTACAACAGCAGTTACAGTCATTGCAAGAACAAGGTGAAACAATTGGAAAATTAGAGAGCGACTTGGAGGCAGCGAAGAGGGAATTTGAACTAGTCGGAGAAGAATGCAAGCAGTCTATGGTGCAAATGTCGGAGAAGGAAAGGATCATACAGCAACTCGAGGAGAATGAACAAAGGAGTCGGCAAGCTCTGATGGATCGCGAGCAAGAATACCGTAGAGGACTCGCGTCCTTGCAAAATTCTGTCGCTGATTTGCAAATCCGATGTTCGGAGTATCAAGAAAAAGAGACTAAACTGCTGCAGGATATTGAGAAATTAAAGGAAAACTCAAGCAAACAGCGAGAGGATCTTAACGTCAAGGAATTGATAATTGAAGAATTGAAGGATGCCGTGCGAGAGGGAATTCGTTCGGGAGACGTTTCAAGACGTGATGATGAACGAGAAAGCAAGGGAAGAACAATGGAGAGGAAGGCGAGGACAGAGGCAAAGATAGGGGATGGAAGAAGTTGCAGACGCGGTGAAGGCATTGAACTAGAAAGCTTGCAAGAGCGTGATGGAAAAGAACTTACTAATCGCTGCTACGAGACCATTGATGACTCTCCATCTAAAATCGTAGGAAATGAAGAATCGTTGGAAAGAAAGTTCGATAAAATAGCAGTACTTCGTGACCTGGAGACTCGGCTGGGCGAAAGTCGCGATACAATTGATGAATTGAAGAAACTTTTGGAGCTTAAAGAAGCGGAACTTGTGGAGACGCGACGCGCACATGCGCAGCGGCAACAACGCTATAGGATGCTCAAAGAGAATTACCAACTTGTCTTGGAACAAATTAAAACTTACGAGGCTTCAAATGCTGACGAAACCGGAAGCGTGAAGCCACTTCCGGAAAGGCCGGAAGAACGTGAACTGAGGCACTTGGACAGTGATCAAGTATGGAAGGAATTGGCTTACTACAGGCACGAATATGAAGAACTGGCTAAAGAAAGACATGATGTTTTAGAAGAGATTGATATTCTTCGAGTGCAGCATTCTCTCAATGTCGCAAACATCCAAGAACTTCAAGTTCACCTCCGTGAAGAAAGAGAAGAGAGCAACGTGCTTAGGCATAAAATTTCAGCAGAGACACAGGCGTTTGAAGCACATCGACTTGAAGTGGAGAAACTCGAAGATCAGTTACAGAGTTGGCAAGAAAAAGCTCTCCGAGGACAGACGATGTGTAGTGAGCTGGAGGAGGGGAACCAAATTCTGCGGCATGAGATGAAAGCCATACAAGGCCAAAATAAATCTCTTGCGGAGGAGTTCAGCGGTTTAGCGGAAGAGTTCGAGAATCTTAAAAAGCGTTATGATGAACTTGTCAATAAAGAAGCGAATAGGAATGAAAGAGAAATGTCTGGTGCAGTACCAGACGGAATGGCACGACCTGATAATATCAGTGAAACCGCTCAAGAGGATGCAGAATTTGCCAAACAGCACGTTGAATCTTTGAGTAGTTACGACGAGCAAGTCAAACGCATTGCTAATCGAATTTTATCAAGCCCTTCTAAGGATGCCGGAGAATCAGAAAGGAAAGTCTCCTCGACACATGGAACGCAAACAGACCCTGTCCCTCGTTTTGTCGACACTAGCGTTCATGTGAACTTAGATGCAGAAGATGCCCCATCAATGGACGAAGAGGACACGTATAATGTCAAGCCTAGTGCGGAAAAGAGAAGTGCTGTCACTACAGAGACTAGAGCTCGTCGGCAAGGTACTCCGCAGCCGAAAAAAGTCGTGAGGAAAACTCCCAGACGTAACGAATGGGCGAGCATGAGGCAGCGAATCCTTAGTCTCACGCAAGAAGTAAATGCGCTTCGACAGTCCAAGGACAAAGCAGTGAAAGCTCTGAGTGTTCAGACAAGTGACTATGAAAGTTTACAAACGGAATACAACGCATTGCTAAACAAGTTACATGTCACCAGGAATTCAGTGCAGCATTTGAATGATAGCTTGAAGCTTTGCACGCGGGAGAAAGAGCGTTTGGCGGAAGAGCTGAAAGAGAGAAGTGAAATTGATTCCAAACCGAGTTCTTTGTCGATAGCAGAGTGGAAGCGTTTGGAAGAGGAGTTACGACAAGCAACGATGGAATGCATTCGGTTAGCCAACATTGTTAGAACATTAAACAGCGAAAACGAACAGTTGAGAGCAAAGATTAAATACATTCAAGAAAACAACATAAGGCTTGAGCACGCAGTGACTCAGAAGAAAACTTTAGTGGACGAAATGAAATCTAAGATGAAAGAAGTTGAAGGAAAAGCTAAAAAAGATGCGGAGACAGCCAAGAATATGGAAGAAAAACTCTCGCAGTTAAAGGAAAGAGAGAAAGTAAGCAGAGTGAGAATCGAGACACTTGAACATCGTTTGGACGGCGAGACTCGGGAGAAACAACACCACCATCAGCAGCTGTTGAGTTGTCAGAGTGAACTCAAGAAAAAGATGCATCAACTGAACAGGTATGCTTTTGGAAACAGGAAATGTATTGCACCCTCTATCCTTACAAGGGGAAATTTTGAATCAGTTAACTTCCTAGAATGTAATACGTTACCCCAGTAAGATCCTTTTTGTTTTTTTTTGTTTCAAAATTTTATCTCACTTTTGCGTGGGTAGTGTAACACATAATTTCTTATTTTCTCCGAATGGTAATGAATAAATCGCACCGAATTTCCGAGTATGAATGAGCTAACATAGGCTCGGAATGAAAGTTTTTAATCTAAATTTTAAAGAAATGATTAAATATTCCTGAATTAATCTCAATGATTTTCCTGCATAATTTCTTTAAAAGGTCCCAGACTCTGCGCAACCAAGCCAAATTAGCTGTCAGTGAGATGGAAGCGGCGGCCACATTGCAGCTTCAGGGGTTAGCCAATCAGAGTGAAGCCACCCTAGCCTCGCTTCAACGAAAGCTCGACAAGGCACAGGAGCGAATAGAAGAGTTTCAAGCGTTCGTTAGAACACTTGTGGAAGAAACCCTTTCGCGAACACGCATAATGCGACGGAAACTAGAAGCACTGCACGAGAAGCAATGGCGAGAAACTTCAAAGGCGGCTGTGAAAGAAGCTCAAAGTAAGGCGTGTTCGATTCTGAACTTATCATCTGCAGATCTCGACGACATTATGGACGAAAGTGCCAGTCAAAGAGAAGAGGTGAGGCTTAGGATCGAACAGGAGAAAGCCTGGCTGGCGGAGGTGGAATCTGCGCTAAAGCGACAAGGAACGTTTGGTGTTCCACTCTTAGAAGTATTACTGGACTTGGTAGACGACAGAGTGGCAGTTGAAGCGAAAGTTATGGGGTCGTAGATCCAATATCTAAATGGAAGGCCCAAGGGCGGTTTTAGAATCTGTGTCAGAAGAGTCAGCGCCTTCAGAGAAAGTTTCAGCTGAGTGCCGAAAGAAATCTGGGATCGCTTTGGTTTTGTGTTTTGTTGTAATTGGTTCAGAAAAGTCGCGCAGCGAGTAAACAAAGTAAATAATTTAATAAAAAGTACTCAAAGACAAGAATAGTAAACATTAAGATTTTTGTAACATTAAGCAATTTATTGGAGGACTCCAAGTCTTTTCCTAGCTTTTTCAAAACACAAGGATTTTTAGGAAGTTTCTCTTCGAAAGAAATGTTTCCTGTATTTAACCTACGTGTTTCTCTTATTGAGAAATTTCATGTCTTAAACAAGTACAACAAATATAAAGATACCTAAAAATAAAACATTTACAAAATAAGTTCTTAGACAATTTATATATGTAATAACACTACTTGTTACCAAGTCTAATCGCAGCAGAAAAAAACGGATGAAGCTGAACAACAGAACAACAGTGCCAGACTGTTGTTACCAGGCTTACCTCTGTTATTTTCTACCGAGATGTGTACTAGGTACCAATGTTCAAAATTTATTGAGGGCGTACTAAGTCTAATAATTTAAAGGTTGTTTTGCAACCCGTTTCTTTGAAAACATACATTTTACAAGCTATTTCCTATCCTTAAAAGCAAAAGGAATACGTTAAAAAGACATCGGGAGCTTGTAGCCTCAGATCCGGTAGACCTAAAGATTCCAGTTGTCCCAGCCTAACTTAATAATTCCTACCAAGCAACCGCGGAGCCGAAGGACAGGAGGGCAGGGAGAGAGGAGAGGGGGTGGGGAGAGAGGGAGGGGGTAAGGGAGAGAGACGAGAATCTGTGTTTTGTCCGTCTCCTCCCCTGTTGGGTTTTCGTTTCGCCGTCGCCACTTCCCAACTTAGATAACCTCCATTATTTTGCCAAGTAGCTTGGGAGACAAACAGACAACGCCGCATTTAGAAACATTATAGCAAAAAAGATGACTGAACCCATTTAGCTTTTCTCTACGAATCCCGCTTGAGTTTCAGCCTTGATCGAGCATCCAGAGCACTAACATTGCGCATGTGAAAATAGAAACCTTTTTTCGGATGTCAGAATAGAAATAGACAACAGTAAACCGATTCCAACTTAGGAAAATTATAGATTTAACGATGAAGGCAGAGTTCTAGTCAGAAAATTCTACTGGCATCCACGCTCTTTTATATATCTACTCTCAACAGATTCCAATTATCATTTCTTTTCTCCACTAAAAAAAGCTAAATCAGTTTAAACCTAACAGTAAGCGTCTTAAAAAATGCTCAAATTACATCGGCAGTAAAATTTTTAACAGCAAACTAAGAAATAGCAGACAACGAAACAAGATAGAATAGGTTCAAAGTCAAAAATTACTGCCGTTTAAAAGGCATAGGTACTTAAAAGTAAAAACGATAATTCAAAAGCCACCAGACCCTATATTTCTACCTTCTACAAATTCAATTCAATGTCTTAAACCTTTAACCCCCAGAATTGATTCACATGAAACTACTCTCTAAAATATCCATACATGTAACCAGCAAACAGGTGATGAGGATATTCAAACTCATCGGGTAAAAGTCACTATCTTGATCTATCACCAAATTCTTGCTCCCGATTTATAAAGAAATATGTAGCAGCAAGAGGGGAGAATTAACAATAAGATCTTGGGAGTTAAAGGGTTAAGTTTAAAATGCAACTTCTCTTTTGACACACTTATACTTACGGAAAACCTTTGTTCATGGGACACAACCATTGATCCTATCTAAACTGTATCTATTACCTTTGTTCATGTTCCCCCACTAAAGAGATACCTCCATTGATGGAAACATTTCGTACAGTTAAAAAATTTTTCTGTGAACTGAACTGAACTGCTTGTTTGTCGGTAGAAAAGAAATGGCGGTGATTTAGAAAGGGCAATTTCCGGAGAGGAATCAGAATTTCTTTTCTTCGTTCTCTCTAACTTTTTAAGGGAGATTCAGACCTCAACATCCCCAAAACGTGGATAATCGGACAAACGGACAAACGACGCTCTTGGCCCGGCGTCCTCGTCACGGTACGGCGGTTCGCTGATCGCGAACTCACGCGGGTAACTGGCAACGTCTTCATTTTCTTCACCATCCGTCTGATTCTTTGCAAAGTTAATGAACACCTAAACAGAGAGACATAAAATTAAATACTAGCATAGCTATTTCATTACCAGCCGACGGACAGTTTAAGAGGAATGTGGGAGAACTAGGTCAGCTACGAAGTACTGAAGCAGAGCGCGAAAGAAAAGCTACAGTAGCGGTCTTGTGTGTTCGTTTAATTAAATTTCACTTGATTTAAATTCGATTGTACATAGTGATGACGCGTATATGTATGTATGCATTAAAACAAAGAGGGAGGACTTCGTCTTATAAAACACTTTAAAACACTGCGTCGCCCGTAGAAGGTGCCGTAACGCAAAACCCAAGCATTACACCCCGCAGGTCAAAAAGAAAGCTTTAAGAGGTCCTACAGACGGCGGTGTAACGCCAGCAACCGGGTTTCATTGAAACCCCTAGGGTTGACTTTGGCTGTCTTAACTTAGCGATCTTTTGGTTTTCACTCTCTCATCATAACTAATAGGACCTTATTCTCTCTTGGGCTATCCATCTGATATAAAACCTGGCGGATGTTGGTCATATTAAGATCAACATACCTGATCAAGGGTTGTCTGTGAAACGGAATAGTCTTCAATGTCGAATATTTTTCGGTTGGCTTCGATGTGACCAAACACTTTAGAGAGAACAAGGCCTTGAGATGGGAATTGATACTGCAACTGGTTATGATGCTGGTCCTGCAGAGAAAGTCGAAAGCAAGCCAATCAGTTAACGAAGAAGATATAAACTCGTATTGTTCATGGGTTGGCAGACAAGGTGATAGGCTTTTTAGAAGAAGAAACCAAAGGTAACCGTAGGTACACAGACAGGAGCGTCGGTTGGGAAGGAAAAGGATGGAAACTATGTTACGAAGCTACGGGGTTTGTGGCCTCTCGGGTCGGGAGATGAATGGAAAGAAGCGTGGAACACAGGTGGCGTAAGTAGACGAGCGAGTAGGAAAGTAAAAGGTAGGAATGTTAACCGGATAGAATGGGAGGAAAGGTGAACAGAGGGTAGGCAAGTTTTAACGAAGTTTGACTGGAAGGGAGGCCACATGAAAGATGGAAAGTTAGATAGGTGGGTAATTGAGTAAGTAAAACATTAAGTAAGTACTCGTTGGATAAATAAGCAGATAGGGAGATATATTGGTACGCAAGTCTATCGATGGGTAAAAAGGCAGACAGGTTTGCACGCAGGTTGGTAAGTAAGTAGGTTGGGAGGTGGTTCAGATGGCTAGGAAGGGTGTGTCACGTGTCTTAGTAACAACAATTCAGGGTATACAACGCAATCGATACCTTGAGAACAGCACTAGGAAATAAGCTTTTTATGAACTCCGACACAGCTTCCAGATTGGGATTTTCTCCTCCAATTCGCAGAGTCACTGTATAGCCATCTCCATATCTATTACACACATAACAAAATTCATAAGTCTACATTTATCTTAAATGCGAAAGAACAAGCAAAACGTAACGTGGAGATGTACAATGACTTGTCGGGAGAATTGTTTATCATATCTGAGGAGTCAAAGGGTTGACTGTGAATGGTTTCATCACTTACTTGTTCTTGAGGTGCTGTGGACTACCGAGACACTTAAATTGTCCATTGACCATGATGGCAACTCGACTACACAGTGCTTCACATTCTTCCATACTAAGAGGGAAACAGCAAAGAGATAACAAAGTGGTCAGATATAAAGTTAAATCCCTTAGATCCGTTGGAAGCTCAACTTTCCTTTACTGCGTAAAAGAGAAGTAATCGAGATCAAAAAAAGACTTGGCATGAACCGCATGTCAACTCTTTCCCAGAAGAAAGAAAAATGTTTTTACTAGTTCCCAACCAGTAGCTATCATTTGCCCTTGAGAGCCCAGGTTTTCAATAGATATTATCTTTGGCAAACTCCGCAGACTGACGAATATATGTTGCATAACTGATTCAGTTTTCCTACTTGTGAACAGCGGTTAGATATATTGATTCATATAAGTTTACTCATCTTCTCTGACGGTTTACCTGTGGGAAGTCAAAATGACTGTGCGTCCTTCTTTTACGAGACTAGTGATTACGTTCCACAAGAATCGGCGAGCTTTTGGATCCATACCTGTGGTCGGTTCGTCCTGAAAAGAAAAATTGAGATTTCATGACCACAACAAGTAACGGAAAGTAACACAACGTAATGTAACGAAATTACCAAGCGTTTTTACACCACATGTGCAGCTCGTTTACAACTTTAATCCTTTAACCACTAAGAGTGACTAGCATCTAATTTCTCCTTACAATACCGCCCCTGAATCACGCGTTAAGGTCACGAGAGTAAAGAAAATGATCACTGACTGAAGAGGCTCTTGATTGTTAGAGAAATTCCTCTTATCAGCACCTTAGGAAATGTATAGGGAGTAGTATGGAAAATATGCAAACTGATGTTGGGGTGTTGGGAAAAGGAGGAGACTGGAACGGATCGCGAAGATGAACGAGAAGTGACGCACTTCTTCAAAAGAAACCAAGGAGACAAATTTAGGAAAAAAAAGACAACGGTGACCAACCAGGAAAACAATTGGTGGATTGCCAACTAAAGCAATAGCTGTGGAAAGTTTTCTCTTGTTTCCTCCGCTGTACCCTCCTGCACATCTGTTGGCGTATTCAGTCAAATTCATCCGAGCAATGAGGCTCTCGACGACCTGTAAACAAAAGTGATCAAAGAGATTGTTATACCGGCTCGTAATCCACATATGTTTTCCGATTGGAGGAGAATACGTGACGTACCATGGGTGAACAGTCACTACTTCCCAAGAGCGACTCGCACGTGACCTGGTCTCCACGAGGAAAAAGGATTTTGTTTCCCCTCAACTTTCCTAAGGTCTCGGGGTTAAGCAGTGTTTTCTGTTCCATTTAATCGTTTGCCTCCATTTCTTTTTTATGTGGCTACACAACCACAGAGATGGGCCCTATAGCTAACAACTATGGAAAAATTTCTCTTACAAGATCTGTTATTCAATCATTTCTTTATACCCTCATTGGCTGGGAGATAAATAATATATATACAAATTGTCACGAAAAGTTGGGTATTGATATGTTCCGGAAGCTAAAGCGTTAATAAGGAAACCTGTCAAACCTGTTTGACGTCTTTTTCGGGAACTCCTCTGAGGCGTGCATACAGTCGAAGGTGTTCAACGGCAGTCAGCTTACTATCCAGCCCATCAAACTGAGGACAGTATCCCATGGATTGGTGCGCGTTGTGAATGTCAGTTAAGACACTGATGGTAAAAAAATAACAATAAAACGAAGGATGAGAACAGTTAACCACTAGTAGAGCTCATTTCGAGTGAGTACTAGACAAACAAAACTAAAATAATCAAAATGGCCAATCTAAACATAGTGAAACATCAGAAGGTGTTGATCAGGATGGAAAACGAAATTCAGAAAACCGCGTGAGGCGAGGGATAAGGCCAAGCGTTTCCATTAAAGTCGATAACCGCTGGTCAGCCGCCACCAACGAGACCTCTCGCCGCCGTGTGTTTAGTCTAGGAGCAGGTTCTCGTGTTTAGTTTTCCCCTACTGACCCTATTCCGGGCACAGCTGCTTATTAATATTACACCATCGGCAGCTGCTTAAGAAAAAGATCATTGAAACCCCTGGATAACGCACTTAACTGATCGCATCTGATTCGTTGAGAGACAGGCGTGAGTTTTTTAGGACTAATCACAAAGCGAAGTAAGGTAAACCAACGCAAGTCCAAATTAACTCCGACGCTGAATCAAGTATTACCGAAATTTTCAGTTGTGTATCGAAAGTAACCAACCAAACTGAAGACACTTCACCTGTAGCCATCGACAAAGGCTTCTCCTGAAGTTACTGAAATATCGCCTGTCAACATCTTGAAGGTGCTTGTTTTTCCAGCGCCGTTCACTCCAAGCAATCCAAAACACTGAGAGGAAAATAAGAGAGTCGCTTGTTAGAAGTCTAAGTTCATTATCACACACAAGTTTATAAACAATCATCAACAATTTTAAAGAACTCAAGCTTCGAGCGTTGGCACCTCGTTAAAGAAAAGTGCAATGGAAGTTTTGTTACCTTTATCAGACTTCCATTTGACCAAAATAAATCAATTAGAGGTTTATAAAATTCCTCAGTTATTACATATTGACACCTGGAATATTCTCTCTCTCTCATGATGAAATACTTAGTCAATTCAATATGGACATCCCATAAAAACCGATTAAACTGGTCTCACCTCGCCTTTGGGGACCCCGACACACAGCCGATTCACCGCCACGTTCCTCATCCGTCTAGTTTTGTACACCTGTAAAATAGAGGAGTTGGCTCAATACAATTCCACAAAGCAACAGAAACATGAGTTGGTATCTTTTCATTGGGTACAGTTTTGTTTTACGTCCGTTAAAAAATTGGGATCAATATCAGTATCTGGGCAACTGCCCACCTACCCCTCCCCCAACCTAACAAAAGTCAATTGATAACAAGTTAAGGTTAAAGTTAGGTTAGGAGAGGGGTAGGTGGGCAGTTGCCCAGATACTGATATTGATCCAAAAATTGGTCGCACCACAAAAAAACAACCAGAAACACAAACAGCACATCAGCCGCTGATACCTTGACCTTTAAACCACTAAGAGCGATAAGCATCCAATTTCTCCCCACAGTTTCACCACTGAATCAAACATTAAGGTCAGGAGAATAAAGAAATTGATCACCAACTCAAGAGGCTTCTCCTTGTAGGTACCACAGGAAATGTATAGAAAATAGTGTGGAGAGTGTGCTTACTGATGTTAGGGTGTAAAAAATTAAAGGAAGTGTACACAAAATATTATTTACGCCTAGTTCATTTGGGGTATGGTGAAAAATAAGAGAAGCAACCAAAACGGCCAGTCAGGACCAACGTAAAATTACAAGGAGCCAATCACAATTCGAAGTAGGAACAAGCAAACCTCTTGTCCGGCTGAAACGCAGGAAAACGTGAGTGACTAAGTCGTGACTGGCTTAAACTTTACCTCCTTAGTTGAGTATATTGGCGCATGTTTTCTGGACCAATCACAGAGCAAAGTAAAACAAACGAAATCGCGGATTATTTCTCGATTGAACGTTGCCTTTAAGCGCAGAAAAGGTGTGAGGAAGCAGTGGCAAGTACGAGTCAGACATAGATGGGTTGAGTCCTTTTAGAAACCACTTGGAGCGCGCAGATAAGTCAAGCAAATGTGTCTCCTGAGTTTTTCTGATATAAGGAAAACGCTAGACTTGTGCCAGAACGTCTCACGCTCGGTTTAAAACTTACCTTAGTGAGATTCTTGAGTCGCAGAATGTCATCCGTTCCTTCTCCTCTTTCAATTCGTTCTCGTTCCTTTTCTACGTCTTCATCTTCGTTTTCTGATGGTTTGAGGGTGACATTCACCCGTCTAGTAGGGAAAGAGACACATTACTACAACTTTAACTTTTTAAATCCTCAAGACTATGACTACAATGAATGACGAAATTAGTTGGCACGCCTCCCCTTACTAAGTACTCGAAAACCTCACCCACAGTTAACAGAAATTTTGTAATTCATATCTACCAAGTTAATTCAAACTCCCCCCCCCCCCCCCCAAAAAAAAGACATTTTCCCTGAAATCAGTGAGCATTTTCTTAACACCAGGCAACATTAAAATGGGGGAGAGGAGGAGATAAATTAAAATTATGGGAAAAGATTGAAAAGTAGTAGAGTTTGCCTAGGCTTTAGCTACTCATTGCAGGTTTCCAAGAACAAATGTGACTCGCTTGCATGGTAATCAGCGGCAGTTGCCCTGTAATCGCAGCAACTCCATACTTCGTAAAGTACACTGCAAAAGTATCACAAGGAAAGACAACTAGCAAACCTTTTCGGCAGGAAGAAGCGATACTCGATCAAGACAGTGAAGAAAAAGAACACAAAGCCTTGAATGATCAACATCATAATGTTTCGGCCAGTGATGTCCCAGCTGAATGGATCTCGCACCAAATTTTGCCCTAAAAGGAAAATAAAAACAAAGCAATAAATATAAAGTAGAACAATATTTGTGTCATGATGTGTCCATACGCACACAACAAAACGAAGATTTTTTGTTTGTTTTACTGATGGAAAGGAGAGTTAGTTTTCAAATCCTGAGGGTGAAACGAATAAAAAGGCTACCGTGGTTCCTTATAAAATCTATAGTTAACTAAACGTCACACAAGATAACTGTTCGTTCTCTGAAATGGGCATAATCATCCGAAATTGTACTGATAAAAAAAAGGTAGGGGGGAGGGAAAGAAGAGGAAAAAAAATCGCCATTTATGTTCGGGGGAGAGGGGAAGTGTGAGAAGGATGGGTTACATTGCTTCATACCACTGTTCGTAAAGAAAATACAAACAACAAACAAGATACTCACCAAACCTCTCAAATACATCCATAAACTGATTTCTAGCTAGATCGATTAATCCTCGGCCCAGACAGAAATTTGGAAAAATCAGGAAAATTTTCTTCAGCATATCGACAACCGCAATGAGCTCCTACATTTATAAACCAAGAACGCAACAGTTAAATGAGAGTAATAATACAAGAACCCCAGCGAAGAAAACAATGGTGCAACAACTCGGAAATAGTTTTCAGGCATTTCCGAGTTTAAAATCTTAAGATCTATATTCGTTTCAATCCCTCACCTGATCGTCAACAAAGAACTCCAAGATGAATGTAGCCAGAGTAGTGTTGATTCCAATAAATATGTTGACACAAATCAAAACGATGTAAGCTGTGCTTGACTCCTTGAACAGAAAAGACGCCGGGTACATGAGAGGTGTGATGGCCCATCTGTGAGGTTGGAAAGAACCAGAACAATATCATGTGATTACCATGTAACATTACCCATAATCCATAGAAACAAGAGATGAGAATAGTCTACTCATCAGTATAAAGGCGTTAACTCCGTAAAACTCTAAATTCAATACACAAATTTATAAAGATATGCGTAAACGCCTAACCCTTTACACCCCAATATCAGTATGCATGTTCTCCATACTGTTCTACATACATTTTATATAGTCCTGGCTAGGAGAATTTGTTTAAAAACCGAGAGCTTTCTAGTAAGTGATCCTTCATTCTCGTGGATTTAATGTGTGATTCAGGGGTGATATTGTAAAGAGAAATTAGAAGCTGGTCACTCTTAGGGGTTAAAGGGTTAAGAGCAGAATAGCGAAGAAAAATCTTGCCCCTTGTGTTTAATCAGAGCGCACAAGCATGACAATGAAAACCTGGCGTGTGACTTTTCAGAGAAGAAAATTACTATCAATTGGTACTTCCATGCAACGCAATTCACTATTGGGTTCAAATTGATCCGTGTAATAATTTTGGTGAATTTTTTTCTTTCCATTGAAAAAGGACATTCAAGTTGAACATACCCGTAAAGGATAAGAAGAAGGAAGGTCGGTGCGAAATTACTTGATGAAGTGTAAGAGTCTTCACCAAAGGCCAAGAAAATGAAGATGCAACACACTGCTGGAATAAGGTAGTTGAACTGTAAAAATAAAAATGACACGTTAGTAATCATGACAGTACCGTCGAGGAAGGCAAAGACGAAAAAAAAAAAAAACAGTGCTGGGAGAAAGGAAGGAAGGAAGGGAAACTTTTCTCTGTGGTGTCGTGTACGAGGATCTGTATTTATATCTACCTTTCAGCCCCTACTCACCAAGTCCCAGACGTACGTAGCGAGCCAGTAGATGAACGGGCGCACACCGCTGACCAGGTGCAGATGCTTGGCTTTGCAGGCTCGCTCGTTGACTAGGTAGACAACAAAGCTGGCGGGAACGAACGACAAGGCGAACACCACACAGATGGCCACAAGCACGTCAACAATACGGTTGAAACTTAAAAAAAAAATGATACAAGAGGGATCAATGTAGCACTGTAACAAGTTTGAGTGGTCTTCATCCTAAATCTTTCGAACTTTTGGGCAATAGGCTTCTATTGAAAGAACTGACTACTTAAAGTGGCAAGTGGCAGCTTATGGAACAGGTGCGTCTTCTTTCGGTGCAAAGAAGTCTATAAAAGATTGGTTTGCGCCGATAGCGAAACACAAAAAAGGTGATGATAAACGAAAAAGACAAAAAGGTGACTAAGGATTGAATAAAGAAATTACAGCAATAAAAGATGAAAAATTTAAGCCGAATGAGTAAACGAGAAAAAGTCCATCAAGTTATTGAACAAAGGACCTGTCATTTGTAATAGGGGAAGGGTGGCTGGTGTAAATGGGGAGGGGGTCATGAACTGTTAAGCTGCAACTATTTCTCAGCGGTCGGTCACGTTTTCTTGTGCAGTTCATTTTCCTTTCTACAACAGAAAAAAGTAAGGACCAACGACAAGCCACTCACAGGGAGGGGGGAGGGGGGAGGGGGGAGGGGGGAGGGGGCACATGACTTTATGCAGTGTGACAAGAACAGGGCCACGGGAAATTATGTAGAGGAAGATAAAAATGCATCAGTCCACCCCTCACCCCCCACCCCTCCTTTTCCTGAAAAAAGGTGACATGTCCCTAAGTGTAGAGATCGCGCCTTTGACCAGTCTTCTACTTGGTGGTTTGATTTCCTTGTCATTTCCAAAATACAAACTCGGCTTCAGGGCCTAACTTACAGATTTTCCTCGCTCAGCTGTTCCTTGGTGTAGTTCATAGGGTGATTAAAGGTGTTAATACCTGATGAAAAACCCACAAAACAACATTAAAAGCAACATACTTATATCTTATGGAATACATCTCCAGTCGACAAACAAAGCTAAGTTTACAATATTATATTGTCGATTTCGATTACCAAATTGAGTGCAAAAAGGTAGTCTGATATTGCATTGGTTTTGCCGTTAAATTTTCTTTTTTCAAAAAGGTTTGGAAAACTTGCATCTTCCCCTCGGCCAATCAGATAAAAAATAAAACGTAAGCCAATCACCCGTAACTCACACGTTTTTCCGCGTTTCAGGCCTTTTGCACTCATTTACTCTAAGTTCTCATTGGCTCCCTGCAGAGTTCACCTCTGGTCTGATTGGCTGATGCAGTTACAGTGGTTTTGAAAATTCAGACACTCGATCAAAAGCGCTTAAAGTAACACCAGTCACGCGTGACATGAAAAGTAACGCAATAGTTCACTTTCATTAACGTACCAAACAGTGACGCATTCAGTCCTTTCTCGCGAGCCTTGCCTCTGAGGATCACATTGTTCAGTATGTTTAGGAATGTCGGAGCAGCATGATAACCCTTAGTGTTGTACCAGGCCTGTAACAACAAAGAAATAAAGCGAGTGACGAGAGCCAACTAGAAATAGGAAAATGCCTTCCACGACAACAAGGTGCCGTGGTTTAAATGCCAGCCCTTTTTTCCCGAAAATTTCGCTGAATTTTTTCCCCCTTACGCTTGAGCCCGCGTTATTGACCGCACACCTGTGACGTAGCATTTCATTATTTAGCTCTGCCTATATATAGTGCAACGGTGGTAAGATATTTGCTAAGTCAAAGTGGTAAATAGGTTAAGTGAGAGAAACAATAAACACTTCAATAACAGATTTACCTTTGCATTACGCTGCTTAAAAATACCGCTGAGGTACGAAACGTTTGACTGAGAGAAAGAGCTAGGAAGATTTCTGAAGTTATCTCCGAGGGTTACAGCTCCATATCTGAAACACAACAGGAAAAGAAAACAGTTATAAAATCAGGGGTTTCAAAAGAAGCCACTTCACCGCTGGTCTATCTCCTCGCAGGTTCGAGTTAGGTTTCGCCTTGAGGCCCCTTTTTGGGCACAGCCGCTTATGAAAACAGTTCTTGACACCTGTGCATTACTATGATAGTTTACAAAGCACTAATCCCGATCTCAGTCCAACCATCATTCTTCCTTACCACGGGACAAGGCGTTATTAATGACTTCGAAGCGAGTTCGCCTGTATTGCGATCAGATATGTCATAAGCACGGAACACTTCGGGAGAGAATGTCATTCTCTAGGATACCTAATACACAAACATAACTTGAGGAGTGTGCTGCCTTTCTGCGAAACTTTGGGCACAAATGACGTCAATCAAAATAGCACTGAAGGGCTGAACTAGCGACGACAAAAGACATGGGTAGCAGTATAGGACACCGCAAAAACGCCACGAAATTCCTAACCCTTTACTACAGCCAGACCTGTCATGTTGTTCCCTTCAAGGTCTTGCACACGAAAATTATATAAAGATTGACACTGCCTTTGCCAGGAAACTTAAGAAGTCCAAGACGTCATTTTGGTTTGTACCGAAGGTGTAAACGAACGACAAAAAAGATCACTGCTGGCAGCACAGGACCTTTAACATTTGGCTGCATGGCAATAACATCAAACGCAATAAAATCCCTACCTCTTTCGAATAAAATTGTGATACGTCTTGAGCAGATAGTCCGTCATATTGCGCCCAGTCATGTTCTGTAGCCTGTCACCAGTAAACGACTGCCACTGAGAAGGCCTAGGGCCGCCGGCACCGGCGGGACATTTTGCAGTTCCAGTTGATCGACAGTCACATTGTAAAGTACTGACATTTTCTTTTGGAGCCGGACTGAATTTTATTGGTTTTCTTTTACAGGAATTTTCCAAACAGGACGTCCCTAAAGCAGTGAAGAGTAATGTTAAAGACGGTACAAAATCCTGTAACGTGATAGGCTACGCATATTGCCCCCGTATACTGCTGCAAATCTATATATTTTGGAAGCTGATAACGGAGGTCGATTATTCAACTCACCAACTCCCGGATACTGAACCAGCATATCCATCATGTTTTGCGTCAAAACTGACTTTCCATTGTCATCCAAAGCAAACGCCAAGTAATGCTCATGTGGATCGAGGTCTAAGAACATGTCGGTGTTCAGTTCAAGTGCTGGCATCTCTGAAACTGGTCTGATCTGTGACACGAGCATGGCCAGGCAGACAAAGAAAGCAGGTAGCAGAATCTGAAAAAACGAACGACAGACTCAGTCGTAATACCGAAGTTCCATGAACGGTTAGCTCCAAAAACCTTCAATCTCAAGCAGTTTTCAGTTTAGTGTCGAAAGCATTCTGTGAATGCATTTGTCTGTGTTTACTTCACTCTGTCATGGGTCATTCGCGTCTCCCTCTCAACCGATGAGGAAAAAATTAAAACTAGCTAAAACTTTGCCACTCGCATTATCCCGCTTTTCAGGCAGTGAGCTTTCTTGAACAAAGTCAGTATTGGAGCAACTGTGCACCTACCCCTCCCCTCCCCTAACCCAACAATTACACTAACTTTATAACAGTTGATTGTTGTTGAACCAGGGGAGGGGTAGGTATTGATCCGCTTTCTTTTTCTTCGATTTCTCATTGGCTCCTCGCGATATTCTCCATTGCTCTGATTGGTCGTTAAGATTTTTTGGTTTTGGGTTTTACAACAATCGATCAAAAAATCGATCTAACACAGAAATATTTCGGCTTTCACAACTGTTGCTTTTTCATTAATAATAGTTCTACCTGAGAAATGAATCCTTTCCGATTTCTTCTGGTATGATGGAACCGTTTAACTAGCAGAGCCCAGAATTGTCCTTTTAGTAACTTGACACCTGTCAGTCTCTTTTCTCCGTCGTAAACTCCATCCAGGGCATCAAACACAGAGGGGGTGTCGTCATCTGCTAAAATGAAATAAGTTAGTGATCCTTCTTAAATTCCCCCATCTCCCTGCTATTATGAGAATTTGGTGTTATATCAGTATCACTATAACAAAACCTGTCTGATAAGTGTACCAATTGTCATGACCTGGATAATGCATTGAAATTGTAAGGAGAAGATAGATGTTGATCTTTTAGGGAGTTTTAAGGGTTGACCCAGATGTAATTCGCTGGATCTTTTCCAGTTCTGTCAATCCATGTCCCCATATATTTCTCTTGAAGCTCCCAGTTTAAAATTGTTTTCCTCCAGTGCTGAAGTTGTCAAAATTTTCCAGCCTCTCAAAGCAATTACGTCAAAAAATGTTTAAAAAAAAGGGCACTGGCTGATTCTTTGGCGACATCAGCAACCAAAGAGACCTTGTCCAAACTTTTTCCCTATTAAAGAAAACGTTGCGAGCGAAATGGAATACTCTCTAGCGTGAATCTCCAACCCTGACGTTGAATCATGTCAAATAGCAACGGAAACAATAAAAATAAAATAAAATGATTAAGGTCTGACTCAAATCAGTGCAGTCTTTGTGACAAAAAGACAAAACCACTGAAGTACCCCAAACATAAAGTACGCACAAAGTAATCGCTTGCTTAATCTCAACCTCGCTCTCGTGGCTTCTTCCCGTCCGAGTGCCCCTCGGAAGAGAAGGAAAGAGAGCCCGCGAACGAGGTTATCTTTGACTTCGGGCGCCCCTTTCCACTCGACTCCAATCTTTTCTCGACCCCAAAACACAAATAGCGACTGGGCAATAGTATCGTTCAGTTACCGGTTGTTTACAAGTCTCACCATTTGATTCTTGACTATCATCAGCCAATAGCTGTTCTCTGTCATTGTAACTGTCGCTTATTCTTGAACTGCGGCTCAACTGAGTGCGGAAACTGGGTCGGCGTTTGGGCATCTCAGCGGCAAGCATGTCTGGTGATCATGGAAAAACAAAAATTGCAAAATAAAAAGTTGTGGTTTAAATTTAACAAATAAAACCGGTGTTTAGAAAATGAGATAGGGGTAAGACTGTTTGTGCGACGTAGGGAAGATATAAAGTGGAGAAATAAGATTCGTTTGATGTAAGCTATAACGAAACGGTCCCAGTGTTTTTTGTGTTTTTCGCATCGTAATTGTACAGAATAAAGCATTACACATGCGCAGTATTGTTGGCGTATTCACATATTAATGAGAGATCAAGTCTTGAAAGGCAAAAACACCTTCGTGGTCTTACCTTCTTCTTCGGCGTTGGCTTCTTCGGCTACTTTCAAGAAAACCTGATTAGGAAAAATTAAAGAATGAAGAAAGTGGTGAGCGTCACGTTATAGCAATAAAATGTTTCAACCCTTGTAACTCCGTCGCCAAAATAGTAGCTATAAAAAGACGTTGGCAAAATCTTTGCGCCGGTTATTTAAACAAAGTTTAGCCGCTGTATACCAAAAACCGCGTCCAAAACAATCCTAAATTTAGCTGGACCTTATATCAGAACATCTATCTTTGGGAACTATGTCAAAATGGCCGAAAGCTAACAATGAAAGAACATTTATTTAATCAAATCACCCCTCTTACAGAGAAAGCCTGAGACCTACTGATTAAGCAAAACCGTGGTTTGGGCTAAACGGCCCTTTGAGTTAAAACCAGGAGAAAACATATGAGACTTACACCCACTCAATGTTAGCTTGATTGGATCAATATCAGTATCGGGGCAACTGCCCACCTACCCCTCCCCTAACCCAACAACAGTCAATTGATAATAAGTTAGGGTGAATGTTGGGTTAGGGGAGGGGTAGGTGGGCCGTTGCCCACATACTGATATTGATCCTGTTTGGATAACCCTTTACACCCTAACCCAGTATACATATTCTCCATACTGCTCTCTTACATTTCCTTTGGTACAGACAAGGAGAATTTGTCAAACAATCAAAGCTCCTTAGGTTGGCGACCATTTCCTTTATTCTCATGATCTTAATGAACAAAACAGTAGTCTTACTGTAAGGAGAAATTAGATGTTGGTCACTCATGATCAACAGCTTTCTTTCTAACTAACATTCCACTCATGATCAATTTTCGTCCTAACTATGGACTTTAGAGAAAGATTACTCAAGTCACAGGTTCCAGAGCTGATCAGACAGTAACAACAGATTATTCCGCACCACTTCTCACGCTCGATAGTGTTGGCTTGATTTAACACCGAATTCTCTCACACATTTTACAAGGAAAAATATGAGACCTGTAGCGAGAGTTAAGACTCGTATCTTGGGAGTCAGTGTTCTCCAAAACTACAAGAACGTTACCTCTTCAAGAGTGGTATCTGACACGCCATAACTACCAATGTGTAGTTTATCCAAGTTTCTATCAAGCTCTTCAAACAGATCCTGGAAGCGGCCTTCTCCAGCTAACTCAGTAGGCAGAACGTAAGTTAGCTCGGACCCAATGTCCTCGATCAGTTCAGCGGAGGGGATATAGGCCTTGACGAAGGAAGTTACCGCTGACTCCTTGCAGAACACTTCAGTGACATGCAGAGAGGGGTCTGAGGAGGATTTTGCAGGCACGGAATTGAGGCTCCCTTGTTCTGAAGCGTCCAGTGAGTCCATACCAACACCTGAGGAAAGAAAAAAAACAATACACTTCTAGACGGACAATTATAAGCAAACAGATATATTGAATAAATTTACAGTACGATAATCTTACTTAACTTAGGGAATCTACGTCATTGTTTGCCTTACAAACTTCGCCTACATTTTCCATTAAATATTTGATCGAGAGTCGAAAGCATTACTAGGTTGCTTTGGTTTGCCTTACTTCGCTCTGTGATTGGTTCTGAAACCTTGCGCCACTTTCTCGACAAATCAGATTCAAACTAAAACTACACGCGACTTGCCCACTCGGGTTTTTTTCTTGGCATGCTTCAGAAAATTTACTTGATTTTCTGCGACTTTCGATTGGCTTCTTGTCATATTTTCCTTCGTTCCGATTGGCTGTTGCGAATGTTTTAGTTTTGGCCTCCTGAAAGTCAATTGATAACCTCTATATTCCCTTGAACTCTTTAATCTAATTTGACCTTCATCTAGAGAGCTTCCGGTTGAAGGGCCCGACCCCATTAACGTCACGTCCTTTAAGGTCCTTGCCGTACCAGGCCTCTCCTCTGGAGCCTTCTTAGTGAGTGTCATGTAGTACCCGTTGCCATAATGTCCCTTGAGGAACAAAGAAGAACCACAGCACTGAAGCTTCCCCTGTGAGATAATGGCGATTCTGTCTCCCAAGATGTCTGCCTCGTCCATGTGATGCGTGGAGAGAAGCACAGTGCGGCCTAAAGCAAACAAAAACGGAAGTCCAGTTTACGAAGATCTTAATAATAACTGTCTATGCCGTTTGAGATTCGAAGATTTTGCTTTGGAATGGAGCAATATCCAAGCAATCACACATACAGTACCTGTTTTGTAGTAAAGAAGCAAGTCCCAGATTCCTCGCCGTGCGTATGGGTCAACACCAGCTGTGGGCTCATCCAGGATGACGACTTTGGAGCCTGCTACAAAGGCCATGGCCACGGAGAGTTTCCGTTTCATTCCACCAGAGAGACATGAAGATAATTCATGTCTCTTGTCCTCCAAGCCAACATCTTTTAAGAATCTAACGAAGTAAAAGGAAAGATTATTTAACTGATTACATTAACCCTAATGAATAACAATTAAAAACATAACCATGGGGTCGAAAGCACTGGGAAAAGTCCAAGTAGTATTTTTTTTTAAATTAAAAACCCCTTTTTTTTCACCTGTTTTCGTGTCCGTAGGAGGCATGTAACCATGTTGTGAACACTATCGATCGTGAATGACCAACCAATAGCATGAATATCTAAGAGCCACGGGTTCGAACCCGTTGCTCTTAGCTTCTTTTCTACAATTGCTAAATTGCAGTCCACCTGAAAGAATCATTTATTTGCTACCCCAGAGATTGATCACGATCATACATAATAACTTAATATCGGCCATGGATATACAAGGAAAGTAACCTCATCGCGCAAGAGTTTTTGTTTTTCTTGCACTAACTTCAGTTTGCGCACTCGGGTTACCATAGTTCCTCGATCGTTTTAAGTATTGTGGTCGGAATTTTTTAGGTAGTTGCTTCTTCCTCCAATCGTGATCTACTCGTGTCTTTCATGTTGGAGTCACGGAAATGGTCACCGTCGTTTTTTCTGTTGCTGTTCGTGTTGTTGTTGTGGAATTACTGATAATATTCGAAACGTTGTCAATGTTATTATAAATGTGTCTATAATCTCTGCTATGACAGTGCGAGGAAAAAAACCCACACCTTACAATAACAACTGTAAGTAAGAGTCATCAATTACCTCTCAACTTCGGCCGGGATATCTTCCTTAGGCATCCCCTTCAGCGACGCATAGAACCACAGATGTTCAGACACGGTCAAATTATCAAACAAAACGTTGTATTGCGGGCAGATTCCGAGGCTTTTTCGAACCAAATCGATGTCTTTTCGGATGTCGTACCCGTTAACGATGGCAGTACCCGATGTTGGGGGGAACAAACCGGTCAATACAGACATTGTAGTAGTTTTTCCAGCGCCATTATGGCCGAGAAATGACGTAATTTGTCCTTGGTACAGGTTGAGACTCAATCCGTCTACCGCAACTTTGTTGCCATCTTTGTAAATCTGGCATAAGAAAAATAAAAGAAACCCAAAGCGGGAAGGAGTTAAATTTAGATGCATCCCTATAAAACTAACAAAAATAAAGCAGCTCCAATGCCGAAATCTTCACCAGCTGTTGTACAGAGAACTAGTTAGCGAGTTAGGCTTCTAATAGCTTCATATTTAACAGGCGTCCTTTCCACTTCTAGGATAAGCAATGAGTTAACCGGCTTTACACATTAACATTAGCATTCATATTCTCCATACTGTTCCATATACATTTTCTACGTGATGACAAGGAGAATTTGTTTGACAATCAAAAGCTTCTTAACTTGGTGATCATTTCCTTTATTCTCATGACCTTAATGTTTGATTTAGGGGTGATATTATAAGGAGAATTTAGATGCTAATCACTCTTGGGGGTCACAGGTTAGAGATGCTTCCAATTTTAGAAGAGATATACAAAAACATACACGAGTTCTCTCTCCCAGTCTTAATGCACTTAGAAACCCACTGACTTGCCATATATGTTTGGCAACCCTACCGCGAATTTCATTGACAAAACTTCTCCTCAGGGGAGGAGTGCAAAGCCTTCCTTACCTTAACCAAGTTTTTGATTGAACATCCTAAGGGGAGCTGAGTGGGTTCTTTCTCTGTCACACTGCACCTGTCTTCGTCTTGGAAGGCAACTTCGTCCATTCCTCCACTCTGAAAAGAAAGGAAAAAGTTTCTAGATCTTACATGTCTTATTAACTACGTTTTATTAAATGCTTATGCGCCGTCCATAGTGATTTCCCGTGTCTAAATGTCTTTTATTTCATACATACCGAGATTTAGACATGAAAAAAAAGCCCGCGTGAAATTCGTACCAAATACACAACCAACCAATCAGAAAAGCGAACGACTGTGAAAATAAATCGTTCGTCCAATCAGAGACACGTAAGACGTGCCAGAGTTTACTCCCCTTGAAGGAACAATAGATGACTTCATAGATGAGCAAGAAAACAAAAACACCAGCGCAAAGACCGACAGAGACGTGAGCCTGCTAAAACCCTTTCTTCAAAGGGAAGGTAGAGCTCAGGAAGGCTGAAGAAATACCTCCTGCTTAACTCCCTCCTTTCTTCCACCCTTGCCCCTTCCACCCCTCAGTACCCTTCTCCCTCCCCTAATCCATCCCATCGTCCTTTCTTCCAACCTTGCAGCCCTCTTACTCCCACACCCCTTAACTTCTTCCTCCCTATCTCTTTCCTCCTTTCCTTATTCCTTCCTCCCAGTCCTATCATTCTCGTCAGCTTGTCCTTTCCTCACCCCTTCATTCGTTCTACCCTTCCCCCTTCCACCTTCACTCACTCCCTTCCTTCCTTCCTTCCTTCTCCCTATCTCCATCCCCTCCTCCCTTCATCCTTTCTCCCGTCCACCCTTGCAATTCCCCCCTTCCCTGCCCCCTCCCTTCTCATCTTCCTCCACTTACATCACTTCTGTAGGACACCGCTCCTCTGCTTTCAGAGCGACTGGTTACTCGCTGTGTACCCGATGCATCAACCTCCAAGACCTTTTTGTTGGCAACTTCAAACCAATAAGACTTCTGGAATGGGAAGTACCAGGGTCGTGGAATACCGTACTGACCTGTGGAAATCACACAGTGGAAAGATTACTTAACACTTCAACGCTCCTGATTTGTTTAGTAATTATCTCTAGTAACTGCTGCACATCTCCTAACAGATGCGTTATTAGAATTTGGCGAGCCAAAGACCTCAGATTTGCATATCACACACACTGCCAAATATTGACAGGTAAAATCGTTTGAAACCGGTCAGCCTTGTAAAGGTGAAAGGAGAAGAAAAATGATCACGTGTTAATTTAGAGGACGATACGCGCCAGTGGTTGGTAGTAAGTAAGTGGCTTTACATTTCAGTAGGGGACAGTGGCGTTTTGTTCCTTTTAAACAAACTTTCCAAGATTGTATCTGTAACGCGGGTTAGTCTCTTTCTCTTCAGATATTTATCGTTTAATTTCAGTCGACCTCTACTTCTCTGAAATTTGCTATACTAGCAAGATATTACTTTAAGATTTCCAATTCTTTAGGAGCACTATTCGATTGATTGTCGTACAGCAAAATCAAAGTCATCGCACAGACCAATCAGCAGAAAGCAAAATATCATAAAGAGCCAATAAAAACTCAAAGTGAAAACAAGCTTGCTGCTGAAAGCGCGGGAAAAAGCGGGTGACCGTGTCACGTGATTGGGGGTAGCTTTGCTTCTGATTGGTAGAAAGAATGGCCTAAGTTTTCTTGACCAGTCACTGAGCGAAGAAAAGAAAAAGTAATGCAATCCCTGATTACTTTCGATACTCAATTGAAACAATCGTCTGTGATCCCAAAAATGTAGTGAATTGGCCCCTTAACCCTTTAAAACCCAAGATCTGATTGTTGATTCTCCCTTCCAGCTGCTATACAATTTCTTGTGAACAAGCTATGAGAATTTGGTGTCAGATCAAGATGACAACTTCAACCTGATAAGTTTGAGCATTCTCATTAACTGTTTACAGAATATTGTAAGGATATAATAGGGAGAGGTTACATGTTAATCACTTCTGGGAGTTAAAGGGTTCACCAGTCAGGCTGTTATGGTTGTGTTATCTTACTTAAAAGCGTTTAACTTGGTCAATACATATAATTAGAAAACACCACTCACCTGGCAAAATAGCTTCTATGTACCAAGTGAGGATGCCGTAAATGACAGCGTCAATCATCATCATACATATTGCATAACCTAGACTGAAACCATCGCCTGAAACAGGACTGGAGAAGAAGTTTGACCACTGGGCACCAACCCCCTGCTCTTCATACCGCGCCAAGTAATTGCAGCAGACACCAAAGGATGTCGTGGATAGTAAACTCTGTGGGATATCGATAAATAACGTTATGGATAAAGGCACTTTGCATTTGTCACGCGCGTGGTAGAATTCAAGGAAGGTATGCAAGACGCAGTCGAGGGTTTGCAAAAATTTTGGAAATTCTCCCTACCTCACGAGCGTGGAAAAGAGGCTGCGTAAACACAGAAAAAGTCTTCTGTTGCTTTTAGAAAATATTTCTAAAATACAATTCGTCAAATGAAAGCGTCACGTCACAACCTTATCTACAACCTCTTTTCTAAACACGATTATCGACCAATGAGAGCGCGCGTACTATCCCAAATATTCTATAAATTTATAATTCATCAAACTCACCGCAATAGCTTTCTGTCCCGTAGTCATATACTGCTCAAACCACCGCACTACCACATAAGGCAAATAGGTGACAAAGAAGATGATTCCCCCACAAGCTGCGGCCAAGTTTGCTCGGGCGAAGAACACCGAAATCAAGAAACACATCATAATGGTGGCGATCATGAACACGAACAAGAACAAGAAGATAACCACAGGATTACTGTGCCATAAGATCTTGCCGCCTTTCAGGACAGCAACAAGTAAAGCTATTGTGATGACCATAAGAATTGAACTGTTTATGAACCAAGCCACCCAGTGCACACCATTACCAAGACCCATCACCTAAAAACAGAAACGAGAATTGACTTCAATCGAAGTATAATGGTCGATTTATAAGGATGCGCAATTTTGAAAATAGGTATGCCCAGATTAGCAACGGGAGCTTATCCTGACTGTGATATAAGTAAATAAATGGGATAGTTTTATAAAGAAACAGTGTTGCTGCATCGGCGGAGGAGTGTAACAAGACAATTTGGTTTTATCAACTGAGTTGATAATGTAAATTGGCCACCCTTAAGAGTTTCAAAGCTAAAGAAACGAAAGTAGTGCCACTTCCCTCACGTGGTATGCTGATCCATGGATCGATTGCCGCCAAAGACGTAATTTTTTCAGTCGCCTGAGAATCCGCGTGAAATCACTAGGAATGTTATATGTAATCAATGATAGTTTGATGGTGTTACCTTCATGACTTCTTTAAGACGCCGTTCCTTCTCGTGAACAACACCTCTGATTATCATTGCCACACTGAATATCCAGGCCAGGGTCATGAACAACGGCATTGTGCCACCGATATAGAATACAAACCTGAAGATACAATAATTACAGTTACAAAGGCCACAAAAAGCACTGAACTAAATACCACGTCTCAGATTTACCAAGACTTGATGACACCGCCATCAAATGCGATAAATCGCTGAAAAGCGAGCCTCTTCCAGGCGTTCAGTTAGCAAAACGGAGCGCGAGGGAGGCTGGGGTTGAGTCGCGTTTTGATCAACACCAAACCTGCCTCGGCTTTTCACTCCTCCGCTGCTATCGCGCGGTTAATTACCACGCTCCGTTTTACAAACTGAAAATAGCTACTAAACTGAGAGCAAGTGTTTTTCACTTAATTCCCTTTTTACCTCACTATGATACTTCCCTGTGGTTCTATGACTCTCGAACGAGAAACGCCTTCTACAATCTATTATAACCTGTAAGTTCCGATAAACTCACTTGTCCTTGACGTAGCATGGATAAGGAAACTCCTGCATGTATACCCCCGGTTCCTCAATGGTCTCATTCAGCAATATGTTCATCAAAGCGCGATCAATCAAGTCTTGCAAGTACAAAAACCCAAAATTGAAGTATCTCTGCTTGAAGAAGCTATCTTGAGGGCCTGGGCGCCAATACCTGAGAACAGAAATTAAAGAATTTGCGTGAAGACGAGGCCCAAACCACTGAAACGCATTCCAGTTCCCATATTTTCCCAAGTGACAGTCTCTCTGGGAGGTCGCTGATACCCATCTATAAACCGGGGGGGGACGACCACGAAGGAAGCTACTTTACTAATTCCCATTGGATGAGATGCATGATGATACATTACAACCCTCCCCTCCCACCCTCAACAATTTTTTAAGGTCTCCCGGGGAGTTTGCTGGTACCTATTTATACTCCTGAGTGGAGAGGAACACTTTGCTAATTCCAATTGGATTAAAAACTTGTCCATCACAGAAACCCCCCGGCAATTTTTTCTTCAAGTCACCCACACATTTAAGTAACGGGAATCAAGAAATGATCACCAATTTAAAAAGCTCTTGATTTTTAAACAAATTCTCCTCATCAGTGCCTCAGGAAATGTACGGAGAACAGTATGGAGAAAATGCATACTGATGTCAGGGTGTAATGGGTTAACAAGAACAAAATGCAAGGAGCCTTGGCCCGGGCGAAACCAAGACTTCTTAATCCGAAGTTCATCGCATTAGCCACGAGGCCTCCATGTCTCCCACTTTGTGAAGAGGAAGGGCAGGTTCTACTTCCATCACATCAAGTACTTTGGGCTCAAAGGTCATATTTCCCATGTCAAAAAATGATTCATACTATGTAGACACAAAGCATCCAGTCGATCCATAGGAAAAATATGTAAATTTGGCTTCATACGAATTGCCTTTGGGTTACCACTCAAAGGGTAAGTAGCTCCCTCAAGAAGGTCAAAAATGAACAAATCGCTGGACTTACCAACGACGTATCCTGTTTGTAGCTGGAGTATAATCCACGTCCTGTCGTATCTTGTACTTGATAAACTTGGGAACATTATCGAGGTCGCCGACAGAATCTTCAAACACTAAACCTGTTAAAAAAAAAAAAAAAAAAAAAAAAAGCAAACCATCTTCAGTAAACACACAACGGCTTCATGTTTAGTTCGGTTTGCAAGTGTTGACTGTGAGTCAATTTTTTAGTACTGACATTGTGTGGAATGAAGCACGATAGAAACTTAAGTATAAAAAAAGTGATAGCATCTTTTTTTCGTAAGGTTTCCACTTTCCATTTCACCCTTTGCACCCCAACATCAATATCCATATTCTTCACACTGTTCTCTACATTTCCTCAGGCGCTGTCAAGGAGAATTTGTTTAACAATCAAGAACTGCTTTAAGTGTTGGTCATGTCCTTTATTCTCCTGACCTTAATGTTTGACTCAGGGGTGATACTGTAAGGAGAAATTAGATGCTGGTCATTCTAAGGGGGGATCAAAGGGCTAAGCAAGGAGGGGGATAGCGTGACTTTTCATAGCTTTTGTCGTTACTTAACTAACGAGCAGAAATACTCAATCGTAACTTAAAAGTAAAACGGCAAAGAAAATTGCGAACTTACTTGCAATAGCTGGTACCTCAGACGTATTAATGGCACGTTTAACCAAGGAATCTTCATCCTTATAGCCTTCAAAGTACTCATGCGATGCACATTTAAAGACTCTGAGGATCGTTCCAAACAACTGATCCAAGCTATTCAGCACAGTGGTGACATTAAACGATTCTGGTATTATCGTAATGTTACGACGAGCAGAAGAATTTAACAAGTTCAAAGACACCTCAGACCAGTCTGGGTTTGCTCCAGTTCTCAGGACATTCGATAGTTCACAAATCCTCTAAAAAGGGAGGAAGATATACGATCGCATCATAAATATAATTTAAAACGAGCTTTCGAGATAGAAATATTCGTTAACAGCTACAACCGCTGGTCAAACGAGTATGCGTAAGACCTATTGCTCCAAGCAAAGAAACGATCCTTACAAGTGAGCCGAAATTGCAGAAAAGAAACTTGAAAAAATTCGTGCTTCGACGGGATTTGAACCGGTGCCTCAAAAACACTATTTGAGCGTTACTAACAACTGAGCTACGACGCTACATGTTAGAGGGAAACCAAATTTAGGTAGGTTCTTTGCTCTCGCAAAGGAATGTGATCACAATTAAATGAAATACATTGTTATTTCTCCCTTTGTATGGTGACGGACGGTTTCCGCTGCAGGTGTGTGTAATTACATGTAGTATACGTCAATCACACGCGCCGTTGATTCTCTCGTGAAAAAAGGGAATTGTTACATTTCTCTTCATAATTGCGTTTCACCTATGTATAGTTTGCCATTAAATTTTGCTGTTTTTTTTTTATTTGGTAAAAGGGCTTTAATTCCTCCAATCAGCTTTAAAATAATTTGGCTGATTAACAAGTAATTTGCCGTCATCTTTTTACTTTTTCCTCGTTATTATTATTGTTATTACCATTGTTTTATTTTTCCAATCACTCGTGTGATTACGGAGCACACTTCAATTAAGTATACGAAACCAATGGTAATCCCATCAGCCAATCAGTACAAAGAAAAATCTATCAGGAGCCAATCAGAGCCGCTCAAATCATAACCCAGTAAACAGCCTGAAACGCGGGAAATCATGAGTGATCAAGCGGTGATTGGTTTTAGATTTGAATCTGATTGGTTGAGAGGATGGCATGAATTTTCTGGACCAATGAGAGAGCGAAATCATTTAAGAAAAAGCAAAGAAATCCCAGATCACTTAACCCGGATCGCATACCAGAAGTAGGCTAAACCGTCAACCAGCTAGGGAAGAAATGCGTTTATAGCTAGGAAAAAATTAAACAATTTTTCCATACCGAGTCCAGTGGTCTCTTGAGCAGGTTAGTGTAATTCAAAACACTCTTGTGGATATAGTCTGAATTATTCACCCACCAGGAGGCAAAGTCTCGTATCCGAGTAATATCAGACAGCTCATTCTTTATCTGTAAATTAAAGCATGTAATATATTAGTCCGATTAAAACTTAAGTAATAATTCCCACAATTGTGTAGTGTATAGCCTAATGCACACGAAAAACCACCACGCGCAGTTCGCAAACACCTCCTGCTATGGCTAAAGTGGAAAGCTTCTAACTGGTACCACTAATTTCCGAAAGAGCTGGTTGGTAAAAACCAGGTTGCTGAGCAAACTTCCAAATGGCGGCGTCCGAAGTCAGTTTAAGCAGATCAATGTTAGTACCTGAGCAACTGCCCACCTACCCCTCCCCTAAACCAACATCAACCCTAGCTTGTTATCATTTGACTGCTGTTGGCTTAGGAGAGGGGTTGCTCAGCTGTGCGGCTGCTCAGCTACTGAAATTGATCCTTATTAGGATACATTAAGTAGCATACTTCTCTTTTACAAGATTACATTAAAATCTCACCTGTTGAATGATATAACGGGTCACATTGTTATCAGGAGTGTACAGGATCTTTCCCTTTAAGAACAATGAGCTGAATTGAACAAATCCCGTGTCTCTATCCCCTTGACCTGCGTTTCCGGTTACGCCGCCCACACTGCGTACGAACTGGTTCAAATAGCAGTTACATCCCGCGTCCTCTGTGAACGAGACATTAAAGGGGATTAGCTTCGAGTGAAACACTATATTAACATTTAGGAACTTTACAGTTTACAGCGTCTTGGACGATTCACCAAAAGGAAATAGATATATAGAGCAATTACGTTGGTTTTATTTGAAACACTATATTAACATTTAGGAACTTTACAGTTTACAGCGTCTTGGACGATTCACCAAAAGAAAATAGATATACAGAGCAATTACGTTGGTTTTATTTTCGCTCTGTAATTGGTTCAGAGAATCGTGCCACCCTCTTGACCAATCAGATTCAAAACAAAAAACCAATGACGACTTGGTCGCCCGCGCTTTCCCGCCCTTAAGGCTGTATGGTTGTTTTCACCCAGAGTTCTCAATGGCCGTTGTAATTTCTTTAATTAAGTTCTAGATTTGTAAAACATACCAGCTTTGTAGAAACAGAAGCGAGTTCCAGGTTTCGAGGAATCAAAACAGCAACCCCTTCGTTTGCATTGTTCCTCTGAGATGCCTGGCCAACCACAGTCAACTCGCCACTTTGGATCAATGACTGTACAAGAGTCTGGAAAGAAAGTATCATAAAAACCAAGAAAATCGTCATGTAATCAATAGAATAAAAGGGGTGAGTTTCTGACGAAACTGTGGTGCTGCGTCGGTGGGAGAGTATAACAGTCTAATTAAATATAATCAACTAAGTTGATAACTTAAATTGGTCACCGTAAAGAATTTTTTCAAGCTGAAGTTTCGAGCGTTAGCCTATCGTCAGGGCGAATGACGTGGGGCTTGCGCTCGAAACGTCAGCTTTGAAACTCTTCACGGTGGCTAATTCACGTTACCAACTCGGTTGATACTACTAAATTAATTATAATGCTTTAACTATCAAAGATCGAAGATTGACACGATCAAAGAACTTTTTGAGGATCTTCATTCGTAGTTTCGAGGAAACGATACTCGTATGCAAAGCAATATCGATGGACAAAGCGCTTGCATGTCACTTCTCTTTTAATACACGGGCCGCTCGCACATCGGAATATGTTTTCATATCACACGAGACTCAAGCTCTAGTAAAGTAAGTAACTATTTCAACTCGGGTTGATGAGGCTGATGAAGCCCCTAGCAGTACACGCTAATAAGAAAATAACGAAAAAGGAAAAGTTTAGGATATCAAAAATGATCAGTTAATCACTAACTTTCTTACTACTTTTATTAAGTAAACAATCCTAACTCTTAAAATCATAACAGTGGGGAAATCTTAGAAGATTGTACAAGACAGATGTAACTCTTTTACGGCATTCTTAAATTCCTTAAGAATTGCCGTTAAGCGTAATTCATCCGGAAAGGAATTCCACACATTGGCACCAATAAAAGATGTAAATTTTAAACCAAAGTTTGCAGTTTTCTTACGCAGGACGACGAGCTTGTTGGTGTACCCCCTAAAATTTGTCACATTATTACGAACGACAAACAAGTCGCTTAAATATTCCGGTAAAATGCCGTTTACAGCTTTAAAAATTAATACGGCAACGTCCTGTAGTCGACGATTGGACAAAGTTAAACCGTCAAGCCCTGTTTGAGAGTTAACTTCAACAAATTATCTAGAAAATAAGCAAAGAAAAAGCAGTAACACTCACCCTTATCCCCAGTGACATTATACTTGTCGTAAACAGATGTAAGATTTGAGCAAGACTTTTCATCAGCTTTCCTTTTTGCCTTTTCTTCTTCATTATCATCATATCGGGCCAAATTCATATTCTGCGTCATATTCAAATAATAGTCTATGGGATTGACGCCAGGTGGAACATCATCAAAGGTACCATTCGGCAAATCTTGGCCACACGCGGCTGCCAACAATCCAAGAGGGGCTTGTTGCCAGCCTTGGCCCTGGCTTCCATTCGATCCACCGCCACTTCCAGTACCATCGTCCTCAGGCAGACTGCGACCATTACCACAAAGTGTTTCTCGGAAACCTCCACCATTATCTCTGTCATTAAATTCTTGCATAAGATAAAAATAGTCCCTTGAGACTTGAGATAAGGATTCTAAGGCTTGAACCTGGAAACAAATTTTAAAAAAGATTGCAGATTTTAATCAAATGTAACTTTTTTACTGTTTTTATGATATTTTTAAACTTTTGGAATTACCCACTTAAATTTGATTCTTAAACCTATATATAAATTATTTAATTTTTGTATAGATATATACGTATTTTTTTTGAGGGCCACTAGCTTATATGTTTTTAACAATCGTGTGTCACCCTCATTAAATGAAGACATTACTTACTTACTTACAAATTAAATAATCACTTTCTGCTAGTGAATTCAAGTACAATTAACCCTTTAAACTCTTAGAGTGACCAGCATCTAATTTCTCCTTACAATATCCCTCCTAAAATCACACATTAAGGTCATGAGAATAAAGGAAATGGTCACCAGGGAAGGAACCTTATGATTGGAAAACAAATTCTCCTTGTCAACACCTCAGGAAATGTATCAAGAAAAGTGTGGAGAATATGCAAACTGATGTTTGGGTGTTTAGTAAAGAGTTACAACTGGGTAAATAAGTGGTAAAAGTGTTGCAAGAGACTAGGATGACAGCAGTGTTTATTTCAAGTGTTTTAAGAATGATGGTCATTTTGTACTCAGATGTCAAGTAAGGAATGATGCTCAACAGTTGCCATGCAAGTGAAAGAATGAGTCAGTTCAAGTATTTGGACATTAGGTTGTTGTAAATCCTCACAGTCACCCTTGAAACAACAGAATAACAGCAGATCACTTCGGAAGCTCAACTGGAGCCTTGATCCTGAAGGTTTTTAAGAATCAAGAATTAAGAAACAAGGTTCTAATTTTAAGGGGCTGTCAACTTACTTTTGAGCAGTACTGTATGGAATGGATTGGAATCACAAATACATATGGAATTACTCAGAGTATTGTGGTGTTATCAATACCATAATATCAATACAACCAGGTCACTGAGCAAGAATGTCTGAAACTGATTTATACAATTATTATTAAGAAGACCATTAATCAAATACAGGTCAATATATACTTACATCTTCAGCAATATTCCGATAATCATTTGTTAAGGAGTTCAGCACATCTGTCAAATTTCCTCTGTAACTCTAATAAAATAAACAAAAACACAAATTCAAATTAAATAACATCAAATAGGATTTAATAATTTAACTCCCAATACCAAACTGTTAATTCTCCCCTCTAAATCAAGAAAACAACTTCTACCTGACGAGTTTGATTATTTTCATTACCTGTTTGCTGGATAGTGTATGGATATTATTAATAGCAAGAAGTTACATGTTATTATCACTTCTGGAAGTAAAAAGTCTATAAAGAAAGTCTCAGGGAAACTACAACAGATCATAAATTTTATTTGGTATAGAGTCACCATCTTATGGCTTCAAAAAGTACAGTCCCATTTTGCTAATCTTTCAATTGCATCCTCATTCTGTCAGCAACTTTTCTCTGAGCATCTTTTACATGTAGATTCTACCTTGTGTACTATTGAAATTAATAATCTAGCACAGACAGTAACATTTGTCAAGAGGAATGTTTTGGGTTGCAATACCTGAAGGTCAGTGACATTTGGCACTTTGATCTGAGTTTGTAATTCACTTCCAAGTTCACCAAGAACAGTGTTATTCAGTTTGCACAAAGCCATCTTCACCTCAGTCTGCAATGTTCAAAATAAAAATAAAAAATAATTAAACTATATCATAAGCTGAATTGTACATGCTTTTTGATTGGTTCTTGCACATGATCTATTGGAGGATAGAAGCATGGACTTCATATAAGACAAAAAATATTCCATGTTGTCATGGGTCTGTACAGTAATGGATCACAGAGTATGTCAAAAATGTATTAAGAACATCACTGACACACAGGGCTGTGTCTCGTGGGCCAATTTTTGCTCTTACATCAACTGATTACTGAACAGATGCAGAGCAACATCGACTCAATTAACCCTTTACCTCCCAGATCAAATTTGTAATTCTCCTTTCTGTCAATCATACAATTCTCATAATGTTAGTTCAGAGAATTTAGTATTGGATCAACTAATTATCCCCAAATTGATATTTTTCTTTATTCTCAGCACTTATCTGGTTGATATTGTCTTGATATTGTAAAGAGAAATTCTGTCGTAGTCACCCAAGGGAGTTAAAGGGTTCATTTATTGCTGCAATCAATCCTTTCATAGCAGTAAGTTTGTAAAATAATACTATAAAAAAAAATTATCCATCTATCAGCTTTGTGCAATTTACAACTAACAGCAGGTAGTTGCTTAAAATCAACCTACCACATTTCCAGGGCCACTGAGAATTTCTCCAAGATTAACTGGAGATTGAGCATCACAGATGACCTGCCTCACAAGACTGCCACTGACTCTTCCTTCAGACTGCAAAATTACAACATGAAAATTTGAAGTTAAATCCCTGCTATTAGGTACCAAGCAGATTTTTAGAATGTAGCAGAAATTTTCCAGGTCCAAGTTGTTCAAAGGGCAGATAATGCTATCCAACAGAGAAATCGCTATCCAAGGGGAAAGTGTTTACAAACAATTCTGTGATAACCTCCACAAAGTGATTTATCCAGTGGATAGCACAATCTGCCATTTGTTATAGGAAATTTAGAAGCAGGAACAATTCAAAACTGTTTAGAGTAATACAAGAATATTTTTTTTGTATGACTATGAATATATAGAAAAGTTGCCTGGAACACCAAAATTTAACCAGGCACCTTTGCAAAGTTGCTAGAGAATTCTCAAACTCAAACTCCAGATGAACAATTCTATCTTCACCACTAACTTTTCCTTTTAAAAATTGAAATTTAACACTTAATGTAACTAATAAATCATTCAATTTTAATTAAGAACAATAATTAATCTGACGAATGTAAGATGTCTGGTGTGAGCTTGGTACAATTACAAAAAATCTGAGTACCTATTGAGGAGATAAGTAAAAAAATTTAAAAAAAAAACAACAACAACAACAAGAAGAAACCTTCCACCAAACAAAATAAACTATCTAAACCTAAAAATCAACTTTTTCTTTCCATACCCTAAGTCTATTTTCAATTCTCCATAAAAGCAGAGCCCAAAGTAAGTTCCTTTGTTGGCTTTCGCCAGATGACAGGAATGGAAAGTAGCTGAGTGGATTTTGAGGTGGCCATGATAATGAGTCTGGTGTTGACATCATATATGGCTGAGCAAATTCTGCAATCTGAAAAAGACAAAAAAAGAAGGCCCTCTAACACAGCATTCTCAGTATCAACCCTGTACACTCCCAAGATCTCATTAGTAATTCTTATTACTGTTTGCCATACCATTCTTACCATGTAAGTTTGGATAATTTGGTATTGGATCAACTTATAAGTATTCCATTATTGAAATATTTCCTCACTACTTCTCTACTTGATATCGTATTGATATAATGACGAGAAATTCTGTCTTGGTCACTCATGAGAATTTCCAGGGTTAAGCCCTTATTGAAGAATTGTCAAGGAGAGGGGCTTTATTACTAATTATCTGTAGTTAGGTGTCAAGTGAGGGATGATGCTTAACAGTTTCCATGCAAGTGTAAGAACAGGTCAGTTGAATTATTTGGACATTAGGTTGTTGTAAATCCTCACAATCACCCCTGAAACAACAGATTACTTTGGAAGCTCAACTGGAGCCTCATGGATTTTTCAACCTTGATAGATTTTTTCAAACCCTGGCCACATGTTTCAATCCTGAAACATGTAGCCAAGGTTTAAAACAGTAAGGTCAAACCCACAGGCTTACAAGGAAAGAGGAGACTTTAATCATGGAGTTAATCAATCAGTGTGCTCAAGAAAGTGCTAGTCACTGATATGGTATATACCAATGACTCAAACCTAAAATGTGCTGCATTCCAAAGTTTGACACAGCTTCCAACAACAGCATACATGTGCTTACCTTTTGCACATTCACTGTGCTACTTAAGAGCTCTGATATCACTCTTGGGCTGAGATTAGTTTTGTTGTAAAGAAATTCCTGAAATTCAGCAGGATCCTTCAGTAACTGGTCAAGTGGGACAGCTATAAAAAAAAAAAAAAAGATTAAAAAAACCACACCAGGTCCAACATGATGCAACTCCTCTAACTGCAATCTAATGTACAGAAAATTCCAGAGGATGGGATGTCCAACATTAGCTTCACTACCTTGTGACTAAGAGTCATTGTCAGTTGCTTTCAGTTATTACCTTTTCAGTTCACTACATGTAGATAATACTGTAATTCCAAATTAAACTTATTGTTAGTAATAGTTATTAACAATTTTAATTAAAAAAAAAGGAAACACTGTTATCATCTGTAACATTTGCGATGTTCTCCTTTTTAGGCAATACCAGTAACATTTATATCTTGCAGTTATTAAACCTCTTGTAACTACTGCCTAAAACTGTTAGAAATTCTTGAAAATACAACAGGTAAAAGGATTGCTTTACCAGTTTGAAAATTTCATTTACCCATGATAAGGGAGAACAATGATTTGTCCAAATAAATAATCATGTCTACACAAAGGTTGATGTAAAGAGACTCAGAGCATATCAAGTAAATTTTCTTAAACAAGACCTTGTTTAAGACAAAGGATGCTCTATTGCAGGAAATTTTATCCCACATCAGATCAATCTTTTAAGACAGTATGCTCTTGTTGCTGAAGAATTTTCAATACCTGATAGATTATATCCACGCCACTGTAGTTGCCTAGATCTCACTAAGTCAGACCAAGCTTGATAATCCCTCTCAAAATTTGAGCGATCTGAATTAATTCTAAGAATTCTTTCTCTAGTTGTGCTGTTTGCCATAAGAGGAAGGGCATCCTCAATCAATCTACCCAAACTGTAAATGAAAAGAAACTCAGTGTCAAGTTAATTTTGTAAAAAGCTTGTTTAACAGTTGTCTACATGTAGTCTGGATGTTTTAAAATATGCGTAGATTTAAAATTTAGGTATGGGTATAGTTGTTTCTCAGATCATAAGTGATAAATACACATTACTGTGAAGATCGCTTTCATATTCACATATTAATCCGCAATTCATATATACGACTTTCATATATTCATAATCGTTTATTCGCCACTTCACTGGTTTATTTGGAATCAACATAATGACCAGCTCCCAGTTGGCTTGTTAGCTCAGTTGGCAGAGTGCTGCATTGGTATCACAGAGGTCATGAGTTCCCATAAAGGCCTGAATATTTATTCAGGCCTTACTTTCACTACTGCTCAAGTAGTGTTCATTACTGCGAAGATGGCTTTCATATTCACAAAATCTGAACAATGTCAGCCTCTGAGCTACTACACACTTACCCCTTCCCCTTACCCAACAACAGTCATACCACTCTGATAAAACTAAAATCTTTCTAAGCAAGCAAATTTTGCCAGCAAATTTTTTCCTTACTGAGTAATCCTGCACCAAAATCCAGCCACCTTGGACTGTTTTTCAGGCAGCCAACTTGCCTGGAGTGGGCACTTGGCAACAACCCTGTAAGACTTGTCTGTCTCTTAGTAGTTCCAGACCAAAATAATTATGCCTGCCTACCTTGAACTTCTCAGATTTGGCAATCCATTCAGCAGCTCATCAGGATCATTTGTTTGTGTGTTTTTAAAGTCACACAAAAATGACCTTGCAAATGGGAAAAAACCAGCTGATGGAAGGGCACGTGGTCTGTAAATACCTATTAATTGAACAAGGACAAACAAAAAACATTCAAAGTTGACAAAACAGAGTAAATAAAAATGTTTTATAGGAATAAGTCTTTAGTAATAAAAACTGTGGCGCTGTTTCAGTGGGGGGTGTAGCAAGCTATTGTGGTTTTATCAACTGAGTTGATATATTTAAATTGGCCACTATAAATAGTTTCTAAAGCTGAGTGATATTTCAGGTGTTTGGTATTGAACAAGGGCCAATTTATGGTATCAGCTCAGTTCAATTTTTTAATTTTTACCAGTTTGACTACTTTTTCTTTGTCCCACACTCGTGACAAGACGAAAATCATCTTTCTTAATTACTTCTACTATTGTCTGATAACATTATCAAACTCTAAAAAAAATGATCCAAGTTTCAATTGAAAATATTTCAACCATGAACCACAACTTGCAGAATGTCACTGTCTGGTAAAGTGAAATAATTATTTAAAGGTCAGAATAAAAAATATTTTATACTTACTATCAGGCATATTAGTAGCACCATAATTTTTGCGATTACGTATTGCAACCAGAATTATAAAGAGCACTAGTGGCCAAACAATTTCCACCAAATTTCTCAGCTGAAATAAGTAAACAGTGGAACAGTTAATTAATACTTGCAACTTAACTCTTAATTTCCATAATATATAATACATTCATCAAAACAAGAGAAGTATTATCTATGGGTGGTGATTATTATGCGTGACAAACAATAACTAAATGTCAATTACGTTTTAACTAGCACATTATATACGTAGTTCTATCATTTGCTTAATCACATCTTTATAAAACCTCAAATTAAAAAACAAGGGTCCTTTAGTGTACTCATTTCAACATTTAAATCAGTGTTTTTTTCTGCATACTGCTTTTAACATAATTTCAGTTCCATTGAGTGATCTACAAATTATTTGTTGAATAATGTGTATAAGGTAAAATAAAAGGTAATAGTCACCATTGTAATGAATGAAAAAAAACCTTATTGTTAAAAGAATTCTGGTAAATGTGTGTCTTTGATGTAGTCAACTAAGTTCATCCTGGATAACTTGGACTTAAACCACAAAAAAACTTAATGCTTCACAAGGTGACAGAAAACCAGTCAACCTAATCACCCAAAGAAGATTATAAACATGCAGCTGCCTTGTTACGGATCTACACTAAAATAGACTACTTTATCAATCAGAGACAAAACTTATTCCTAGGATTAAAGTAAACAGTTATTAATCAGGCATTTCAGAGAAATACTGTTGATAATGTACAGTTTATGGCCAAAAGGCACACTGACAGAGGGCATAATTGTGAAATATCAGCTGGCATACAAGTACATTGTACAAGTGTGTCTTTCTTATGAATATCAGCCGAGGGCAACAGTACTAGGTTGATCTTCAATGCAGGGGTTTAAATCAGTCAAAGCACAAGTTAGGGCCACTTTTATCTAGAATAATTATGGATAGATTCCTTTAGTTTTTGTAAACAAAAAGATGGTCTGATGGCAATGATTCATACTAGACAATTAGTTAAAACTAAAATTTAACCCAAGCAGTCCTTAAAATGAAAGTAACATTCCAAAACAGAGAAGGTATGTATTGAAAACTTTGTAAATATTTTATAGACTAAACCTTAAGAACACTGTATAAGTACAAACTGTAAGTGTACATATCATGGTCCAATCTTTTCCTCAGCTAATAATTCAAACCTCCTTCATATTTTTCATTTGCTACTGTATCAGATATCTATCTATCTATCTATCTATCTAAATATCTATATATATATATATATATATATATATATACACATAAGTTAAAGAGTTAAAGAGAATGCATCAATTCTCTGTGACTCTGAGTTTTGCGCTTAAGCGAAGTTCCTAAGTTCTGTCTGATGAGCACCTAGGCGTGAAACTCAGAGTCACAGAGAATCAATGCATCCTCTTTAATTCTTTAACTTATGTATACTTAGCTCTGCTACCATAGCATTGAGCACTTTATGCCAAGGTAAACTTTACCCCCACATTCATTTACATATATACATATATATACTGATCTAGAAAGAGAACGATTATTTTTAAACTTTCACATCGAGGAATTATTTGTACCACATAGTAATTATAGTTTGTTATCATTAACAATCATCAATGTTTCATTACTATAGCATCACAATATAAACATTGTTTGTGTTGATTACAAATAGAAATGATTTGGGATTACATCTGAGACAACTGCACCCTAAACTCCACCATTCAAGTAGTAGAACATATTTTTAAAAAGTGTTAATGAAGAGGAACATAGATGAACTAGTATCCACAACAGTTCAAGCATGATCAGGATGTCTTCCTCCTTAAGCAACTTCTTTGAGTGACTGCTAATAAATCTTACACATTCTAGAATGTCATCTCCTTAAAAAGTCAGTAATACTATCTTATCATTTACACTAACAAGTCATTACTGACTATATTTCAGTCAATTTTACAATTTTTTCACCCAAGAAAGGCTTTCATAAAAACTATAGTGAAATATCTACTTCTTTATCTTTTCTCCCATCTTTCCGCTTTTGCTCTCTCTTTCAGTTCCACAACAGGAAGGGGTTCAAGTGGCATAGCATGCAAGCTAACACAAAAAACATCTGCTAAATCAAGGACCAAAAAAAAAATAGAAAAAGAACTCAAAACTTGTCAATATTTCAATATTTGATAAATCAACCACCAATTAACTTTATGGCTCGGGGTGCGCACACCTTTATTTAAGAAATTCCATGGAATTAACGCCTCTCAACTCTAAGTTGGTTGAAGTGAGTTTATCATAGATATGCAGAGAGCAATACTTCAAGAATGCTATGATAAAAGGCTGTTAGAATACTCAGTTGGTATTTTACTAGTACTGGTACGTTTTTCCTCTCTAAAAAAGTAAAATCCAAGATTTGCTTTTAACTAAAGCAACTTCCTTCAAGCAAGGACGGGATTAACTGGTCTGGTTTTCAATAGTGAAACTGTTCCATCACAATGGCGAGTTGCAGATTTTCGGCTCAGTTAGTCAATATGTAATCTATTTTCACCAAGTTAAAGTTAAAATCGATGAAAGTTTTTTCCTTTAAAAACTTTACCCAGAGTCGCTAAGCAATTGAGAATAATGGTAAAACATTTCGTAGACGGTAAATCGAAAGCAGTTTGCAATATTTGTCCAAATGTACGTCATTTGATATATTTGGCTACGTCACAGTCCTGAAATGGACGGTGCACGAGGAAAAACGCCTAAATCCTTTACTCGGAAACTTCAACTTCCAAAGTTTAATTTTCCTAAATAAAATATACGATATGGAACGAATAAAAATGACACTGCTTCGCCGACATACAAGTCTCGCTCAAGTTGTAAACAAAGAGCTTTGATCTAATTGACAGAAACGCTGTAGACCAAAACAAGAAAGGAGCTAAAGTGAAAATCGCACAAAATTACCAGAACGAATCCTCACTTTACAACATCTTTCGCATTCTTAAGTCATGTGTTCAAAAAAGTGTCTTGAAACGAGCTCATCACAGCTGTAAGGCAAGAGAGATAATCTGCGACTTTCTTACACAAAAAGGACGACAATTTCTGACGAAACAAGAACCCAAGGTAACGAACGCAGGTACCTGTGGCGATCGATAGTTTGCAAGGAACGCAGCTGCTCCAAAGAATGAAAATAAAGCAAAGGGTTTAAATTTTTTTCCCTGCAAGAAACTTAGGCATCCATCCACATCATATCCTCGATGAACAAAACATCAGGCGCGCTATGAAAAAATGTCATTAATAGGTGTGTATTTCTGTTTAATACTTACGTGCTGACGCTTTCGAAGCGTAAAGTTTTTCCATACGAGTAATTTGAGTTGGTCCAAGAACTTCATTGTCAGACGATACGGCCGACAAGGACCAAACGATTTTAATCCTAACTCTGTGGCCTAAAAACAAACGTATTTGAATATCGTTACGTAATCACATGAAACTGAAACAGTAAAAATGTGAAGAGGAAAACTCTGTTTTCCAAGAATTAACCCAACTTACCTCTCACGAAACGCGAGGGATTTTGCGTTACCAAACTTTTAACGCTATTTTTTCTCCTCTCCCATCAAGATTTCCCAATATTTTTGAAACCCAAAGACAGCTAAAACTTTAGCTGCTAAAGTTTGGGATTTTTCGGCCGCTAAAGAGAAAAATATGATCGTAGGCTTTCCAGGCTATGTTGACACTGATATCTTCCTGCTTTACTGAAGGCTTTGCGGTGCCGTTGTGTAATCAGACTTGTTTACAGTGAGGAGAGAGGACTGGACAAACTGCTAAGTCATCTTCTCCGGAGACACTTACGACGAAATCCGACTAGCTATAGTGCACTGAAAATATCAGGGACAAAGTCTCGTCAAGCTTCGGTAAATAGTCGTCATCATTCGGAATGTAACTCTTAGTGTAGTCACCAGTGTTCTCTCATATCTTTTTCAGCGCCTTACATTTTTCGGACTTTAAAGAATACAGGTGAATCGGTTGTTCGAGATGGTTTCTTTTGTTTGTTTCGTTGAATAGAGGCTCATGAAAGATGTAACGTCAGATAACTGCTGTTTTAATATTTTTTTGAAAGGTAAGTTGATTAAAAATTGTGGCGAACATTACCGGAAATCATGTCGTTCCGAAAAGCCCTTTTTAAAGCAAATACACCCGCGATCGTGAAAGACAGATATGTGTCGGTTAGTTCAGAATGTTTATCTTCCAGATGTATTTTTGCGGTTGGAAATATTTAAAACCTCCACGTGAGGAAAAAAAAACAAGTTTTTTCGAAATGTCTATGACAGTACAGTCAAGTGGATTTTGATAAAAACCAATCAGATTTTCAATCGGTTAATTTTCAGTACAGCTAATATTAGATCTCTAGTATAAACCAACTAGGCCGTGACGCACTAAATATATTACCTCGTGACAACCTTTGAACGAAATTAATCGAACGCACGCAAACTCAAGCTTGAGCCAAATGTCTGACTTGTAATAAATTTTTGATTAATGATGTGTCCACCTTTTGAGAGAAAATTATTTTTATTTCAGCCCAGATAATTAGGGACTATTATTTTTGGCGAAATGTTCTGATGTCCTATCACCTGATGGGCCATCATTTGGTGTATTTTATAATTATATCTTAAATTTTCATTTCTCTATTGTGATGGTGGAGTTCTTACTGCTACATCATTCTGCCGAACATAAAAAAGAATGAATTTGCTAGAGAATGTTTTATATTTACATCAAAATTAATGAACAAGAGCCAATATGTAGACAGCTTACACTTAGAAAGAAGTTTACCATGTTTAATCTCTCCCCAGGTGTAAGTTATATTTAATAGCTTCCTCTTGAGTTTGCTTTATGATGCAAAGTGGGAACAATTTTTTAATGTCAACATCTATAAAGGATGCAACAAAAATAATTTATATTTGGCCCATGGTTTAAAAGAGGTTTTCAAGAAAAAAGCCAGTTGCTGGTGGTCTACTGCCTCCTTGAAGACCACTTAGTGCTGTATATTTAGTCTGTAATAACTGGCCCTCATGTTAAGGTTTTGCCTTACACCTCCTTCTCAGGCACAGCTACCTATTACACCTTTGATGGCACAGCTTATTGAAAAATTATTGAAAACTGCCTAGGTCTAGCCTGGGGATAGTTTCTCTATTTCTTGAAGCTTCTTTGTTTAGAAACTCTTTTTTTGAGAACAAACTGGTCAGATATTTTGGCTTCAGGGCTTTTGTTTGACTTACGGGGAAACTAATTCTTGAGAAATTTCTTAAAATTTCTTGCTGTTTTTTTCTTCCTTTCCAAACATAACTGTCACAAAAACCTCTTGAGGCTGTCCACCTTTTTTAAAGAAGACAAAGCTTTCTTTGTTTCTTGTTCAACAAAAGAGTATCAAAAAGAGCTTTGAGAAACATAGAGGATTTTGCATGTGTTCTTTCTCAAAAACAAAGGGCAGCATCATTAGGAAACCTTTAGAAATATATATTCTATACCATGCATTCTATATTTTTGAACAGGTAGAACCCTCATCCTTAATTTCTGTTACTTTTGACCACTTTTAACAAGTGCCAGGAAACCTCTATGTCATTTTTACAGAAAGCTTGTCAAATTTAAAGAAGACAAAAATCAGACAATTATGACTAAAACTGACTTGAAAATAGTTTAAAAACAATGAAAGGTCTTGAAAAATTTTATATTCCAATGCTTTCTTTGGAAAGCTTTTCTTTGAATAAAAAAGATTACATACTTAAAGCTTTCAAGAATTATTATTTTAAAACCCTTTGACCTGTTAGAGTTACCAACATCGAATTTCTCTCAAAAATATGACCTCTGATTCTAACATTAGGGTCACAAAAATAAAGGAAATGACCACCAACTAAAGAGGCTCTTGATTGTTAAATAAATTCTCCTCGAGAACACCTTAGGGAATATAAGGAGAACAGTATGGAGAATATGCATCCTGGATATTAAGGGTTAAGTGGTCTTGTGGCCAGCTAAAGTGAATTAACTGAACTTTTTCTTACTTTTTTCCTGAGATAGTTTGGGTTGATTAATACAATATTTACAATACAATGGAAAAATCAAAAATCAAAATCAAACTTGGTTACTCAAACCCCTGGGTAACTTGCACAAGATCCAGTTTACCTTGAGCTCATTTTTTCAGTCATTTACTATCAGCAAACTCAAACCCCTGCTGAATCAAATTATTTTTTCTTTCCCTTGGGGGTTCAAGTAGCTGGGTTACAGTTTATATTATAATAATATCGTCCTTAGTTGTAGGATTCTTAAACTTTGTGATATCCTATGGTACTCCAAGAAAGATTGCCAGATTTTTTTTCCTGGCAACTAAACTTTTATTTCTGGTGACCCATTAGTGATTTATGGAAAACAATTGTTAACTTTGAAAAAATTTCAGCTGAAGCCTTTAGTTAATATTACTGCTTATAAGAGGCTGGCAAAGGGATGGGAGTCCTGATCCCATTTCATGTACAAATTTAGAAATTTCACGAGTGACAAGCACTTTAAACAGCATTTCACACTTCACATATTTAAAAGGGAAACTTCAAATCTCTCTGCCCTTGCCTTACTTAAAAATTCATTTGTCTTGAACTTTTCATTTTGGGCTCATGGGAGGGTGATGTAGAAGTGTTATATCGATTGATTCAATTTAGTTCTGTATGTGCCTGGTTGAAATTTTAAAATTAATATTCCTTGTTTTTGGAACAGCTTAATGGATGTTGAGGGTTACAACGCGGATGGCACTGTACAGAGTGGAGGTGAAATGGATAAAGAACACCAACTAAATTGCTTCCAAGATTATTCACTAGAAGACAGCAAAAATTCAATAACCAGAGAAAATATGAAGTTAAGTTGTAGTGGAAACTGTGCCAATTGTGATCCAGCCTTCTCTTCTCCAGATGTAATGGTAAAAGTTACAGATGAAGGAAACAGCGTTGAAACTTCTGTCGACACTTGTACAACTGACAATAGACAATGGAATTCTTTATCTCTGGCAGGTCTCCCACCAGAGTTGATTCTTGTGATTTTTTCATACCTTGATGCACGGTTTGCACTAAGTGTGTTGACAGGTGTCTGTAAACTTTTTCATCATCTGCTATCTCCTGAGTCTAGTTGGAAGACAAGGTTTGGAAAAAGATGGCCACAGAGAGATAAAAGAGAAGATTATGACTATGTGACAAGGTTAGTAGCATGATCGTAATTATTTAAAATATTTGTTTAATTTAATTACTTACTGTATATTTTAAAAGATGGTTTATCTAAGTGGCTTAAGTGATTTTTTTCTTTGTTTTTTCTTTTATTTGAGCAAGTTGCATGTAGCTAATTTTATCATTCTACTCCTCTGACTTGTGGTTTTTAAGACAGAATTGGCCTAAATTACTTTGCAAAAAGGGAATCTCTCTCTTTAGCTGTAAAATTTGATTATTAGTACAAGTACATATTTAGAATACACAGATTGGCAAAAAGATATTTCATCCTGATTTTTCTACTACGAAGTCAACAAATTTAAAATGAAAACTGAGAGGAATCAGTTCTTTTTCCTCTTCTCTTTAGTTACACTTCTCTCACTTTTGTACACCTTGGTTTATTTCAAAGTCTTGTACATGTTTAACACTAGTCTTAAGCAGCACTGGTGTAAAAAATAGCACAGATTTCTTTTAGGCTACAGTACTTGGATCAATATCAGTATCTGGGCAACTGCCCACCTACCCCTCCCCTAACTCAACAACAATCAATTGATAACAACCTAGGGTAATGTTGGGTTAGGGGAGGGGTAGGTGGGCAGTTGCCCAGATACTGATATTGATCCCAGTACTTTTTATCAATCTTATCTGCACAAATTTTGTGGTGATAAATTTTTGGCTACATGCATAGCTTAACCCTTTGACCTTTGAGAGTGACTGGCATCTAATTTCTCCTTACAATGTTACCCTGAATCACACATAAAGGTCATGAGAATAAAGGAAATGATCAGCAACCAAAGAAGCTCTTGATTGTTAAGCAAATTCTCCTTGTCCTCACTTTAGGAAATGTATAGAGAACAGTATGGAGAATAGACATACTGATGTGAAGGTGTAAAGGGTTAAGGCTTTTAGAGAGGCTTGAAAGTTGGAAATCATGCAAACAGTTTCATGCAACTGAGTATTTTTCTCTTTCAGGATTTTCATTAAGAGGTGCTTTTCTTTTTCCTGTTTGTGTAATATATGTAAGATGAGGTCTTTTCTTTTCAGTGAGCTGATCCATCAGGGACACTAGACAACCAAACTTATAGAACCACATTTTGTGTTTGAAAGGAATGACCTCCATCTTGTCTGTAGTTCAAGATGGCAGTGCACATGTCAATTTTGTTTACGGTTGTGAGCCGTTATCAATCTAAAATGCTGAAAGTCTTGAAACCTCTAGCTTCAAACCCTAAATACTGATCAAAAAGACAAATGAAATGAGAAAAAAGTGAACAAGCAAATTTGAAAATAATAAATAAGGGAGGTTTGTTTCAAGGAATATGAATGAAAATCACATGATAAGTTGTAGGAGAAAGTGTTTTCCCTTTCACTCCCAAGATCTTATCAGTAATTCTCCTTACTGCTTGCCCTGTAATTTGTATAATGTTAGTTCAGAGAATTTAGTATTGGATCAACTAATTATCCTCAAATTGATCTTTTTCTTTATTCTCATCACTTATCTGGTTAATATCATATGGATATTTTTTAAGGAAAAATTCTGTCTTGGTCACTCATGGGAGTTTAAGGGTTGAGTGAGAGGAAAGTGGTCTGGACATCAGACTAAAAGAGACTCACTCAGGCCTTTGAAATTTTACTTGAAAGGTCATTGTATAGTGGAGATATACACACTGTTTTAACTACGTTAAACATGTTAGTAAGATTTTATTAATTTTATCATTAAATTTGTTATAGTTGGAAGAGAATATGTGTCCAACATGAAGACATGGATGCATTTTGGCAAGATCCTGTGGCGTCTCTGGATTTTTATGAGCTTAAAGATCAGCACTTTGCCACAGTAGATACAGTTCATGTGATGAGGGGTGGAGAGCTGTGCATTTCAGGTTCAAGAGATCGTTCAGTGGGGGTCTGGAATTTAAATGCTTTGTCTGTTCCTGATGAGGCAGGATATGGAAAGAAGTCTTTCAAGCAAGCACTTGATGGTCACAAGGTAGTTTTACTCTTGCTTTAAGTCAACAAAAAACCGTTAAAAGCTAATGTTAGGTAGTGCATGCAGCTATTAATCTACTAAAACATGAAAGCTCCTTTAACCCTTTAACTCCCAGATCAAATTTGTCGTTCTCCTCACTGTCAACCATACAATTCTCATAATTTTAACTCAGAGAATTTAGTATTGGATCAACTAATTATCCCCAAATTGATATTTTCTTTATTCTCATCACATATCTGGTTGATTTTGTATTGATATTGTAAGGAGAAATTCTGTCTTGGTTACTTGTAGGAGTTAAAGGGTTAAGAATTGGAATCAGTAGTTCGAGGAGAGACACACTAAAGCTGATGACTGTTGAAGATAATAATGCTGACGAAAGATAATAACACTGACAAAAGACAATGACTAAAATAAGAACACATGAAAGACAAATGCTGTTAGGACACTGAGTATAAGCATAACTGACTGTTCAGCCTACAAGGGCACTTACCACAAGAAAAATAGACATAAACTAAGGTAATCTGTGTAACAGAACTCAGTTGGGTAGTGTGTGATTGACTTACTCAGGCATAATGGGTTTCTGGGCTTGACTGAAGATGTAGAGAAGACACTATTATAAATTAAGATTCTCTTTCCTGAGATCACTGTAAAATGATTCTGATCATTGCTTGAACCAGAACAAGTCAGGATTTAAAGTCCAAGGCCCATTTGTTCAAAGGGCTGATAATGCTATCCAAGGTATAAATCACTATCCAGTGGATAGGTGTTGACAAAACATACTGTGTTTTCCACCAGATGGAGATTAATGCGGTTGATAGCGTTATCCACCCTTTGACAACCAGAGCCAGAGCACTAACCATGGAAATGAAAAGCTGCCTAATATTTACTGGGTTATATTCCCAAGGTAGTTACTGACAGCAGTTATCTCTGTTTTCAGGGTTGGGTGTGGTGCCTCTCTAGTGACCCCACAGGAGCTCCTAGGGTGTGTTCAGGATCATGGGATAGCAAAATAAAGTTGTGGGATCTTCAGGGACGAAATGTTGAGATGACAACCATAAGGTGCTGTAGAGTAAATTAAGTTCAAATTTTTAGTAATAAATGTACATTAAATTATATTTATGATAATTACACAAGGAACATTTGAAATATGATTTTCATTGTGTCACATGATTTTCTGTATGACTGGCCGGGCAAGCTGATATTCATAAAGAAAAGTGTACAGTTATTTTAATAACAATTGCTTGCATTTGAAATGTAATTTTCATTATGTACCCTAACTTATATTGAAAACATGGTTTGTTCTTCCTGTTTGAAGTGAATGCAGTCTATCTTTCTGTCTGATGTTATTTTGTTCTTTGCTGTTCACTCATAGTACTCATAAGGCAGCTGTACTTTGTATGTCGTGGGAACAAGAGATGCTTATATCTGGTTCTTATGACAAGAGTATTTCATTGTGGGACCTGAGAGGTGAGATAATCTAACTTCTTTAATCATAACTGTAATAAAATTCTCAAAGGTGATTGGTTATCAACAGCATGATTTGAGCATGAATAGGACAGTGCATGCATCATGCTTGTAATTAGACAATGTAATAGGACAGTTGACATGTCATACCTGTGTATATGGACAGTATTTGCCACATGTGCATGCTGTTGTTGTGCATTTTGCTGAGTTAATTGTTTTTTTTTCTAATGAAAATGTATAACAGATGTCTAATTTCTTTCTCAAATTTTGTCACAGTTTGGTAAGAGGACTTTGTTTTGTCCAATTCTGTCTATAATCGTACTCGTGATTAACAAATCATGTTTTCATTAATCACCTGTATGATCACAAGCAGAATTGGACTCCACAGAGTCCTATTACCATTATTAATCATGCATAAATATTACAATTTCCTCAAATGTGATTGGTGCACAAGCTGCATTACTTTTCAGTAATTATCCTGTAGAGGTGTAATTGGACAGTTGGCTATAATCAGACATGTGTAATCAAACAGTTTAAGCAGCCAATCATACTTAGTCCACTAGGTCAGCTAAATCCACCAACCACATATTAATTGATTTCAAAACCAATTTAGCAACAACCACTTAACCTACAAAATTGGGAAAAAGTCAATGTGTCTCTATCCAAGATATTTTCTCAAATAAATGTTTTTTTTCTTCTGAAATTGTAATGGTTATCATTAATTGGTAACACCTGACTTCTTGTCATTAAATTCAGTCGTGTAGTCATATTTGTGGTTGAAAAATCAGACTCTTGCTTTGCGGCCACCCATTTTTGTAATCATTCTTATAATTACAGGCTGAATTGGACTCCACCTGGTATTATTACCACTATAAAGTCATTACAATGTAGATCAGCGAGTGTGATTACAGGCCAAATTTTATTCTACTCTGTCCTCTTACCATGGATAAGAGATTATCGACTGGTCAATCCAATTTTTGAAGGGTTTCACATATATTTTTTTAAACAAGTAAAATATGTACTTTGGATAATGCTGAGAAAACAAATTTTCAAAACTTTTGAAGTAAATTGATCATAATTTTTGTTGTTGTTGTTGTTGTTTTTCTTTAGCTGGCAATATCATTAGCAGATTAAAGAACCACAGCAGGCCAGTGTTGTGTCTGTCTGTGGATGACAAGTTTATTATAAGTGGAAGTGAGGACAAAACCCTTTGTGTGTATGATAGAAGAGCTGCACAAGTTTATAAAACAGTAAAGGTATAGTCAGTGTCCTTCTTTAATTACTACCTAGATTTATTTTGATTTAACCCTTTCACTCCCACAAGTGACCAAGACAGAATTTCTCCTTACAATATCAATACAATATCAAGCAGGCAGGTGATGAGAATAGAGAAGAATGTCAACCATGGGGTTATTAGTTGATCTAATACCAAATTCTCTGAACTAACATCATAAGAATTGTATGGCAGATAGTAAGGAGAACTACTAATTAGATCTTGAGAGTGAAAGGGTTAAAGTGACATTCTTTGCCTTGCAAATGTAAGTGCAAGTTGAAAGTTGATATTTAATATGTGTGAGTGTTCTGTCTTTTTTAACCTTAAATGTTTTGTTCCTAAATTATGCCATGTAACTAAATACCTTACCTTTGTAAAATATGAGGAGCTTGTAGCTTGTATAACCCTTGTGGTTTCTCTAAAGGTATCCTTGCCACATGTTAAATTTTCCATTATATTGTAATAAATTTGTATTATTTTTACCGATGTGTTATATTTCAAAAATGGCAGAATAGAAAAAAAAAAAAAGAAAAAAAGAAAGGAAGAAACCATAAGATATTAGTTTGGTAGAAAAAGATCCAAGAAGGAAACAGAAAATAACCAAGAAGGAGAGAGGATGGCCCAGGCAAAAAAAGATCAAACTGGATTTCAAATAACTGAGGCTTAGTTTTTTTTAATAAGATTTAGAAACAGTGATACGGCTCCATTAACTGAATTTGTCAGTTAGTGAATTGAATGAAGTGGTTAGAATGTTCAGATACAGAAAATGAAAAAGATTTTTGCATTTTTGATAACTACCGTAACATCAAGTGACCCACTGATTATCTAGACTGCATAATCAGGGAGTTTCTCTATAAACCCCTGCCAATGATGTGAAATACTTCGGCAGCTTTGCAAACGCAAGTACAAATAAGAGAGCATGCTCTTAGGCTAAACAGACAGCTGTGAGAGGTTCTAAAGATGCTGGTAGACTGCAGGTAATAAGCTTTTGCTGAGACCACTGCATCTTCCAGCTCTGAATGTTATTCAAATTAAACTCAATTTCATACAAATAGTTGAGCATCAGGTCTCGCTTTGAAAAAGAGGCCAAAGGTAATTTGAAAGGGGCCAATTTAGAATTGAATAAAAACATAAGGAAGCAAGATAGCATCATGACTATTTGCTCCCCTAAGACAAGTGTTTTGTGCTTAAATACATTTTC